>NC_133165.1:25508122-25513122 GCF_040802235.1 Manis javanica
CCTCCGCCGCCTGGAGCCGGAGAGGAGATGAGAAGCCCTTGTAGTTTTAAATTCAATGTGACAGTTTCGGAAAGAGCGGATGATGAATCTCCTATTATTGGATCAGTCTATTTGCCGCTCAATGTCTCTCTGTAATTGGAGCAACATCACTTTAAAGGTTCAGAGAGTACAGCATTTCTGGTGAAAAATCCCCACAACACGCCGGCGAATGTTTTAAAGGGAAATCTATTAGTGGTTTGCGGAGGGGCGGGGCGCCGGCGCGGGGCGGCACGGGGGCCGCTGGCTGCCGGCCGCCCCGCCCGCCCCCACCACCCGCGGCCGCCCCCGCCCCGCGTCCCGCTCCCCGCCCGCCCCTGCAACCCGCCCCCCAATCCCCACACCCCGCCCCGCCCGCCCCGTCCCCCCCCGTCTTGTTGTGACAGTCCCTGATACTGTTTATTGAGGTGCATGTCAGGTATAATTAGCAATCGATATGGAAAACGTTTCCTTGCACCCAGCACGCCTCTGACGTCAGAGCCGATTAGCGCTTCTTATTGGTCCCAAATTCCCCGGGCCGCGGCTAATTATCGGGAGCTTGATGTTGATAAAGTAAAGCGCCGGAGTGCGGGCGAAGCATGTGTAGGGCTCCGGGTCCCTGTCGCCGCCGCCGCCGCCGCCCGCGCCTCCCGCCGCTGGCCCGCCCCGGCCCCGGCCTGCGCCTCCGCGCCCCGCCGCCGGCCTCGCCGGCCGCCCGCGCGAGATGATGGACGGCCGCCTCCTGGAGCACCCGCATGCCCAGTTCGGGGGCTCGCTGGGCGGCGTGGTGGGCTTCCCCTACCCGCTGGGCCACCACCACGTGTACGAGCTGGCCGGCCACCAGCTGCAGTCGGCCGCCGCCGCCGCTTCCGTGCCGTTCTCCATCGACGGCCTACTCAGCGGCTCGTGCGCCGCCGCCGCCGCCTCGGTGGTCAACCCCACGCCGCTGCTGCCGGCCGCCTGCGGGGTAGGCGGCGACAACCAGCCCTTCAAGCTGTCAGGTAGGCGGGGAGGGCGACGGTGCGGGCGAGAACCTTAGTCGGCGGAGGAGTCAGGGGTGCGGGTGGCCGCAGAGCGGCGCCGGCTGGGGGCTGGGGCACTCGGTTCGGTTCCCGCTCTGCGCCAGGCACGGGGCGCGCAGACGCCCTCTCTATGGCCGGTGGACCCGGGAGGCCAGCGGGAAGCAGGAGAGCGGATGTGGCTTGGGCTGGTGGCTGAGCTGTGCCGTGTCCTGTGCGTGCCCACAGACTCGGGGGACCCAGACAAGGAGAGCCCGGGCTGCAAGCGGCGGCGCACCCGCACCAACTTCACCGGCTGGCAGCTGGAGGAGCTGGAGAAGGCGTTCAACGAGAGCCACTATCCCGACGTATTCATGCGCGAGGCGCTGGCGCTGCGCCTGGATCTAGTCGAATCCCGAGTTCAGGTAAAGGCCTGCGGTCCCGCCGGGACCATCGTCCCGCCGCTAGGCCTGCGGCGCTGGCCTCACGTTTGTTCTGGCTGTGAGACCGCGTTCCGGGGCCGAGCCCGCCTTGCGCCCGCCTGCGCAAAGGCGGCGGCAGCGGGGTTGCTCCGGGGCCCGCGCCTCCCAGCCAAGGCGATGGGAATCTCAGAAAGCCCAGGCGGCTGGGAAGAGCCCGGCTGCGGCCCCGAATCCGAACAGTAGTAGCTGCGTCCGAGCCGGGAGCTGTGTAGTGGGGTCCGGGCGAGCATGCGAAGTGGGGTCTGGAAGGGCTGAGCGGGGAGGCCGCGGGCGGGGCCCGCCGGCTGGGACATGGTGGGGCTCGGCTCTCCAGCAGGAACCAACACGTTTGTTTACCTTTCGCCGCTAAAATATTCAGATGGAAACATGTATTTACTCATCGCTTTTCAGAAGGGGGCAGCTGAGGAAGGGGAAGCGAAAACTTAATACATGGTGGGTCGGGGGGAATGGTGTCTGAGTCTTTAATACCTCGTTATAGCTTTTTCTTTCCCCTGCTTAATTTGGTTTCATTTGGAGGCCGCCGGCGATATCTCTTTAAAAATACAGTGTAAATTTTGTGGACTAAAAATTCAGGATGAATTACAAATAATGAGACGTTTCCTTGAAGAACAGAAATCTTTTTCCGGGGTCGGTTGCACTGGTGATGGGGCGGGCAGCGGCTGCGCGGGGCGGGGGGCTTTGAGGCAGAGGCTGCAGGACGCCTGTTTAGCGGCAGTAGCTTTGTCTAAAAGGTGTCTGCTCCCGTGCTTGGGTCTCCCCTCCTGACCTCTTCTGTTTGTAAATCCTCTTATCCAATTTGTTCTAAGTGTCCTAAGTGAAGTCAAGATCTCTTCATTTCTCCCCTAATACGATAACAAGTGATCTTGGTGACAAGGCAGCCTGGAATTTGCAGCAAAGAAAGAAGTACTGAAAGAAAGAGAAAGAAAGGAAGAGAAAGAAAGGGCAAGTTACAGCCTTGGAGAGGCAGCAACTTACACCCTCAGCTTGGCCCCAGCAAGGTTTTCCAGCCTCAGGCCAGACCTGCTGCTGGGCAGGGTCTCTCTGTGGCCACAACAAAGACCTGGAATTACGCGATCTCCGGGGGGCAGTGAGCCTGAGGCTCAGCTGGGGTTTAACTGTGGAAGCCCCGAGCCAGGTGTGCTGTTCCCTGGAGTCCTGTGAGGCTGCGCAGGACAAGCCCTTGCAGAGAGGGTGGGAGAGGCAGGATGGGCCCAAGCCTCTTCTCTGCAAGGCTTGGAAGCTGGCCTCTTGCATCCCTGCCTGCCTTCCCCCTGCACCGGCCAGGCACAACTGGTCTGAGAGGGCTGCGTTGGTACCCTGGCCTGGAGTCTCCAGGAAAAAAGCATGTGTGTGAATGTGTTGGGGGGACAGGCTACTGAAGGCCCCTGCCCCCAGTTCAGCTTCCTGGGCCTTTCTAGAAGAAGCACCCAGATTTCCCTTCATGGGAAACCTCCAGATCTGGGCTTTGACCCAGGCTCTACGGGGCTGAAG
Source organism: Manis javanica (assembly GCF_040802235.1). Classification (NCBI taxonomy): domain Eukaryota; kingdom Metazoa; phylum Chordata; class Mammalia; order Pholidota; family Manidae; genus Manis; species Manis javanica. The sequence continues at coordinate 25,511,109 of NC_133165.1, forward strand.
AGAGGTGTGGAGGGCAGCTGAGCCCAGCCACCCATGGTCATCGGGCCAGACATTCAGCGCCAGGCCAGGCGGGCTGCTTAGAACACGAGCTGTGAGAAGCCAGGAGAGGCAAGGAGGGGCCTTGCTTTCTGCCTCGAACAGGAACAGGAACCCGACGCCCTCGGTCAGGGGCCAGACCGGCCTTACCCAAGGAAGGGGCAGCTCTCAGTTCCCTGAGGTGAGAAGCCAGAGTGGGAAGCTGGCCGGGAAGCCCCCATCTACCTCTTTCTGGGTGGAAAAGATGTCCTCTGGAACCCGCAGCCTGAGTGCTGAAACCCAGTTCAGGGCCGGCGGAGCTGCGTGACTCGGCTCCAGCTCCCTGGCCGGAGGCAAGATTGTGCAGGCCTATGGGGGGGAGTGGGGAGGCCTTCAGCCCCCGCAGCGGCCCGCGGCTGATCGTTTGTGCCTTCCTTCCCCTGCCCGGCTGCTCTAGGTCTGGTTCCAAAACCGCCGGGCCAAGTGGAGGAAGAAGGAGAACACCAAGAAGGGCCCCGGGCGGCCGGCGCACAACTCACACCCGACCACGTGCAGCGGCGAACCGATGGACCCGGAGGAGATCGCGCGGAAGGAGCTGGAGAAGATGGAGAAGAAAAAGCGCAAGCACGAGAAGAAGCTGCTGAAGAGCCAGAGCCGCCACCTGCACTCGCCCGGCGGCCTGTCCCTGCACAGCGCGCCCAGCTCCGATAGCGACAGCGGCGGCGGCGGCCTGTCCCCGGAGCCCCCCGAGCCGCCGCCGCCCACCTCCGTGGCCAAGGGCCCCAGCGCGCACTCCGCCGGCGCCGCGGGTTCTGTGCCCGCACCGCCGGGCGAAACGCCCGCGCCCGGCACCTGCGACCTCGCCTTCTACCCCAGCCAAAGAAGCGGCGCCGGCCCGCAGCTGCGGCTAGGCCGCTCCGCGGACCCGGACGCGGCCCTGTGTGCGCCAGCAGCGGCAGCGGCGGCGGAGCGCGGCGCCGCGGGGCCGCCGAAGGCCAGCCCGTTCAGCGTGGAGAGCCTGCTGTCCGACTCGCCGCCGCGCCGGAAAGCCGCGCCCGCCAATGCCGCCGCCGCCGCCGCGGGGCTGGACTTCGCGCCCGGGCTTCCGTGCGCGCCGCGGACCCTCATCGGCAAGGGCCACTTCCTGCTCTACCCCATCACGCAGCCGCTTGGCTTCCTGGTGCCGCAGGCCGCGCTCAAGGGCTGCGCGGGTCCGGAGCCGGCGCCCGCGCCCAAGGACGCGCCGCCCTCGCCCGCCGCGCCGCCCGCTCAGGCCGGCTTCGGGACCTTCCCAGGGCCCGGCGGTGCTCCGGACTCGGCCTTCGCGCGCCGCAGCCCCGATGCCGTCGTCTCCCCGGGGGGCCCGACCCCGGCGCCTTTCCGGGACGCGGCCGCGGCGGAGAGCGGCGGTGGGGACTGCGCGGAAGCGGGGTCCGCCTGCTCAGCTGCCCCGCCGCCGCCGCCGTCGCCCAGGCCGGATCCGCGGGTTACCAGCCCCGCCGGGGAGCCGGCCATCTGCGGGGCCCCGGAGCCAGGCAGCGAGGCCGGACCCAGCGCGCCGGATGGCGAGGAGGTGGACATGGACTGAGCGCGGCGGCGGCCGAGAGAAGCGCTCCGCCGGACCGGCCCCGCTCGCTCAGGCCCCCGACTCACACAACGAAATCAGGTGATCGGCTTAGAAACACTGCTTTTTCCTCTTCTGTTTTCTTCCTTTTATTATTATTTTTTAAAGAAACGCTGTATCAATTCGGATCTAGGCAGCAACCGCAGGACTTGGGGTGACGCCCTCCTCTCAAGGGAGAAAAACAGATAACAAAATACAAAACAAACCCACTCCCAAACCCACAACAAGAATCCTCAGCCTTGTAAAATGCAAAAATGTCTAAGAATATTTATATATGTACCATTTTTGATAAATAAAGCTGGTCAAACGCAATCTCTCAGGTCCATCTTTTTAAAATTGGCGAGTGCCCAGTCCGGCCCCTCCTCCCCTCCGTTT
>NC_133165.1:29372358-29529739 GCF_040802235.1 Manis javanica
AGCTAGAGGATATTATGCTCAGTGAAGTAAGCCAGGTGGAGAAAGACAAGTATCAAATGATTTCACTCATCTGTGGAGTATAACAACAAAGAAAAAACCTGTAGGAACAAAACAGCAGCAGACTCACAGAACCCAAGAATGGAATAACAGTTACCAAAGGTAAAGGGACTGGGGATGATGGGAGGAAAGGGAGGGATAGGGAGGGATAAGGGAGAAAAATGGGGCATTACTATTACCACACATAATGTAGGGGGTGTGGGGGCAGGGGGAAGGCAGTAGTATATACAGAGAAGACAAGTAATGATTCGATAGCATCTTACTACGCTGATGGACAGTGACTGTAATGGTGTATGGGGTGGGGACTTGATAATAGGGGGAATCTAGTAACCATAATGTTTTTCAAGTAATTGTACATTAATGATATCAAAATAAAAATAAAAATAAATGAAAATTTTAAAAATGTGAATCTTTAAGTTGGCTTCTGTCTCTTTAAGAAAAGAGAACTCTCAAGCCCTGAGTTCCAATCTCGAGGAGGGGGCCTCGAGCCAGTTCAGTTGACTTTCAGTTGTGGAAGCTGGAGGTGGCAGGAACTCCTCTCTGAGAGTTGTTTGTAAACGGGAAGCTTTCAAAGTTGGCTAACTGACTACTTAAGGATCAAGAACCATAGCTTGTGGAGGTTTGTTTCCCTTGTATTGGTTTGTTACTTTGTATGGACACTTTTCAGTTAACCCAGGTTTGTTACTTTGTATGGACACTTTTCAGTTAACCCAGCAACACTAATTATGGTGATGAAAGATTTTGTGAAACAGTTGAATGAAATTTAAGTAAGTTCAGAAACAGCATGCCTTCAACTCTCAAATTTGACAAGTCCATTCAAATTGGACAACAGTCAGATGCCATCTGTCAGTTTCTTCCCTCTTCTTTTATTAAGCTTCCCTCTTCTTTCAAAAAGTACTGACACGTTTCAGAGACTGCTGGTCATTTCTAGTTACTAAGGAGGAATTTCATGCCTCACCAAGATGCCTGTAAAAATCATACTAGCATGCGTTTGATTTGTATACTGATCCGTTCCTAACAAAGTTGGGTCCTATTGGAAAAAAGAAAGTATATTCTGTTCTCATTTTAAATACCTTTAAGAAATTCTTGTACTTTGATTTCAAGTGAGTGGTGAATGATTGCTTTCTAAAAAACTCAAACCATACAGAAACCCGTAATGCAAAAGATGAAAGCTCTCAACCCAGTGCTGTCAATTTCTACCCTATAATTTCAGTTCCCAGCTAAGGGTATGTTTTGTTCGTCCCCATCGTATATAAACACAAGTTGTTTTACAAAAAACAATCCTATTATAACATTTATTTGCAATATTCTTTTAAAAATTATCTCTACTTTCTATCAGTTGGTACAGAATCTACCTCATGTCAAAGCATCTTTTAGCAGTTTTAGAGTATATGATAATTTTATCTTTCTTGTAAAAATCAAAGATTGATTAAAAAAAAGGAAAAAACACCTGAGTTCAAATTTTCCCTTTCACTTCTGTCCTGCTTAGTTCTCCATAAAACTTGTAGTTATTATTTCAAATTAATATTCCTTATTTTGAAAGTTCCAGTGAACTAAATGATGAGAAAATAAATGCAAACAATATGAATTTGAATTAATGTTTAGGTTTCTGTATTCAGACTATCTGAAAAAATAACAGTGTTTTCAAATGTTTTTAAAGGCCTCACATGTCCATGGTGGTGGTATTTATTTATCTTTTATATTTTTTAAAAACTATGGCTTTTTATTGGTAAAAGAGCCAGTTTGGACGTACTGCTTTTTGGAACTTGAATTCTAGTAAAGGGACTTACATAATATACAATAAATAGGCTAATGAAAGAATTTCACTCACTGGAAAGTCAAGTACCTGCCAAAAATATGAGATCTGAGACATGGCGAATACTTGGTCCTTTACATGGAGTGTGTGTTAGTCCATGTCCTCTGAGAAACATGCCACAACAGTATTAAATGTGCCAAGGTGTTTTTTATTCGTTGGTAAAATACACAGGTGGAGAAATTGTTGGTAAAATACACATAATTTAAAATACACTATTTTGACCATTTTTAAGTGCAGAGTTTGTGATTAAGTACATTCACCTTGTTGTGCAACCATACCATACCATACAACCCTGCCTTTCTAAGTGTACAATTCAGAACAACCATCACTGCACTCAGTTTTAAAACACTATCAGTTCACCAAAAATAAACTCTACACATTTTGGCTAACACAGCTCAATCCTCCTACTTGCCCCAGTCCAAGGCAGTCACTAATCTGACACTGGCTTTAAAGGGACTCTTACAATATGTGATCTTTGTGACTGATTTTGTTTACTTACTATACTAAGTAAACTAGTATACTGGTTTGTTTTTGAGGTTGGTATCATGTTGTAGTTTGAATCACTACTTCATTTCTTTTAATAAACAAGTAATATCCTATTGGATTTTATTTATTCATCAGTTGACATACTTATTTACACTTTTTGGCTATTATGACTAAAGGTTTTATGAATATTTGTGGCCACACCATTCTACATTCTCACCAGCAGTCTGTGCGGGTTCCAGTGTCTTCACAGCCTTGCTAACACTTGTTATTACCTGTATTTTTTATTATAGGCATCCAAGTGGGTCTCTCTTGAATTTTAAGTCCCATGTACCTGTGCCTTATCATTGTGACTTGTTTTCTTGCATTTAACTGTGGTGATTCTTGTCTGCCTGGCTGGCTGCCTCTTGTCATTTGCTCATGGCAGTGCCCACATGTTCACCCAGCTTTGTGGTCCTCCTTTACTGTCGACCTTACTGAACGCCAGGCAGGCTGCGATGGCTGATCTTAGATACAGCACTGAATTCATACTATTTCATTATTTATAGTAATCCATCTAACATAGTAATCATCTAGATGTGCAGAAAATATTTAATATAATTACCACTTTAAAATGTGATACCAGGAGAAAAAACACTTGATGAATAAAAGTCTTTCAAATTCTAATCCTTTTATCTACTTTCACCATAGTAGGTTTTGAAGAAATTATTTGATTTTGATCAAATATGTTGCTGAAGGTAGGAAGATAATACAGTAAGACCAGTTCTTGGGTTATAGAAGTTTTCAAGTAGGCTTATGTTCTGTGATTTTTACTGTATTGGTAAAAATCTGGTATATGGGTAGAGAAAAATGTTTTCTAAGAACAGTGAAATGACTCATGACAGCAATTTTATATCCTGATGAGGAAAAGGCCATTTTGCCCTATTTATAGGGATGTTGTCAGTGGAATCTGAGAAGTCTTCAGTGAGGTAGGGTAATAAAACACACTGACAATCTTGTACATATCCAATTATGTCTCCGAGGCCTTTGTTAAAGCTTCCCACCTCTCAACGGACTCCTGAATATAGCAAACCCTATACCTTATCAGTGGATGTGAAGAGGGAGATTCCTCCTGATGCCCAAAGACACAGGAGAGCCTGAAAGGGACTCTTGTGCACCCAGGCCCACTGGGGCAGCCAGAAGGGTTCCTGCAGGAGCAGAGATGATTTACTAGTAAACTAGGGAGAACATGTTTATTGAGTGCTGGGCATTGTACAAGTCATAATTCTGAATTGTTACATTATTTCTATGGAGAAACCTTGCAGGAAGGAATTTACAGTGTATTTTGAAAGAAAGGCTTATGATTTCTTGGGTAACTAAAATTTTTGTTCTTTTTTATATTTACTAATTTAATATTGATGTCATTTAAGGTCTCTTTCAACGCTTGGACACTCCAGATACCCCTGGAGCCAAAGTCCAAGCCCCGTACTCATCGGCCACAGGAGGCAAGCACCCGCAGCAGGGCTTCCACTGCGATGCAGCGTTTCAGGCCGAATCCAGCAGAGGTGGTGGACCTCACTGCTGACGATGATGAAGATGGTAAGCTGGAGTAGCAGCAGTGCACAGCTATGCGGAGAATTTGATAAAATGAAGTATCTTAAAATGTTCGATACTCCTACTCTTGCTTACTGGTAGTATATTATTAGACTACAGGGAAGTTGTCAAATATCCTAATCTTATTTTTTCATTGATACATCAACTGAAGTTTGCAAATTGTGTCCACAATGCTTTCTGGTTATTGTTTCATTACTTGGCCATTATCTTCTTGGACAAAAAATATTTTGACAAGTGGCAGTTAAATCGATCCTCATACTTTCCTGTTAATTAAGTTTATAATATTATTGTCGTACTTTAACTTTGCTATGAAGAACTGAAATGGCATTTTTTAAGTACACACAACAGAAAGCCAGTATGACTGACTTAAATGGTTAATACTGTTTATTTGAAATAAGTAATTTATTTTTTTCTTTTATAGTTATCATTGATACACACTCTTCTGAAGGTTTCACAAGAAAAACAATGTGGTTATTACATTCACCCTTATTATCGAGTCGCGTCCCCCCCAGACCCCATTGCAGTCACTGTCTGTCAGTGTGGTAAGATGCCATAGAGTCCCTATTTGTCTTCTCTGAGCAGCATTGTCTTCCCTGTGACCCCATACACACCATGTGTACTAATCATGATACCCCTCAACCCCCTTCTTCCTCCCTTCCCACCCGCCCTCCCACACCCCTCCCCTTTGATAACCACTAGTTCCTTCTTGGAGTCCCTGAGTCTGCTATTTTGTTCCTTCAGTTCTGCTTAACTTTTGTACTCCAGAAATGAGGGAAATCATTTGCTTTGTCTTTCTATGGCTGACTTATTTCACTGAGCATAATGCCCTCTACCTCCCTCCATGTTGTTGCAAATGGTAGGATTGATTTGTTTCTTATGGCTGAGTAGTATTTCATTGTGTATATATACCACATCTTCTGTATCCATTCATCTACGGATGGACACTTAGGTTGTTTCTGTATCTTGGTTATTGTAAATAGTGCTGCAATAAACATAGGGGTGCATATGTCTGAGAGGTTGTTTTCTTTGGTTAAATTCCATTGTGTGTATATACCATATTTTAAAAAATCATTTATCCATTGAAGGGTATTTGGGTTGCTTTGATCTCTTGGCCAAGAGCATGGGTATAGAAATATCTCTTTAGACAAAAAAAATTTGAATTTTAAAGTAGAAAGTTATACCTCAGAAAAGCTATGTAAAAAAAAAGAATCACCCTGACACATCCTATATCAAAGGAGATGAATAGATGGCTTCAAAATGTAATCTAAAACATGTAAGAATATTTAAGGGAGGTACCAAAACCTAATGAGGGAAAAGAGAGGGTTTTTCAGTAAGCGGTTTGGTGATAGCCAGTTAGCCCACGGAGGGACAAGACTGCATTCTGTTTATAATCTTATTTGATACCATAAAACAGAAATTAGTTCTAGATGAAGGAAATAATTAAGGAAACATACTGAACCAAACACAATATGTATCCATCGTCCAAATAAGGAAGCACTTTGCAAACTTACAATAATTTGGAAAAGAACACATACCCCAGATATTACAGATTTCATAGCATAAAACTGAAAAGCTGTTGTGTATTTCTTAGAAGAATTACATATCATTTTGTTAAAAATAATTTTGGAAAAAATACACAACAAATGTACCCTATTTTAGAACTAAAGGGTTAATATCTTAAAGAATATGAACACAGAAGATCTTAACACTTTTAGAAATTGCAGGATTGATATCACTATATAGGATCATACAAATTCTTATGGAAACTTAAACTTATAAACAAAAATCATACAAGAGGAAATATGTGAAGATGTACAGATTAAGAGAGTAAGTATTGCTTTCAGTATGTGCGTTGAGCTGTTTTTTAGAAATTTTCATTTAGACAGATAGGATTTTTATGTTTGTAACGAATTTCATAGTCTTCAAAGGAAAACATTTTGTCTATCAATTAGTTGAAAAGCAGATGCCCTTCACAAGTTTTTTCCTTTTGTTTCTAGCACATATGGATGAAATCGAGGAACCTTCCTCCACTCCCCACGGGCTCACTGCCTATGGAGAAATCGCTGTTACCTTGACGGACAGTGACTATGCAGAGACTGATGTCACCTTGAGTGACAGTGAAGTGGAGACTGTGACAGATGGAGAAAGCCATCAGTAAGACTGAAAGAATGTAACATTTGAAGTTTTAAATGTAAACTTAAACATCTTTATGCTGCAGATATTTCCATTCTTTTCTTTTCTTTTCTTTTATTGAGATCCAGTTTGTGTATGTAGATACCAGATAAGCGATTTTAGTGATTTTCAAACCAGGTTACTGTAGACTCCCCTGGAAAGATCATACAATACAGATACATTGCTGCCTGGATTGTATCCCCCACCAGTTGTGCCAGAATCTTAGGGGTGACTATTTCTAAAAATAGTGTACAGTCAGAGTTAAGAGTCTTTGCTCTAGGTAAATGGTAATTTTACTTAATGTTTTACAAAATTCAGTTTGCTTTCTGATTAAGGGAATTCATGAGCTCCTTTGAAGTTTAGATGTTCATAATGCATGAAGAGTGGGTATGGGCTAAAATTAAAAGTGAAGAAAACTTTAAAGGAGTATTGATGCTGAAGTATTACTTTTTGTTCTGATTTGTTTCATCCCAAGATGGCAGTGCTACCAGGGAAGTCTGTGCTATTACGTTAGGGCAGCATAGCATGAAACATTCTTTTGACCTTCACTCAGTAATTTCATCTAACCCCTGTGCCAAAAAATGAATGAAAACCCTCATTTGCTTTGATAAATAAATGGAAATGACATTGTCCTTTGGGAATCATTTTGACACCCCCTTCAAGAAACTATACTAAACTAAACCCTAACACTGCATTCATCTTGTGCTTTAGATGATCACAGATATTGATAAGAGTCACTCTGTTCCATCTGTCCCTCTTCCATTTGATTCATCTTACTAAGCTCTGGATTAATCTCAATTTTTGTGTTGGAATGAATTTAGAAACGCATTTGCTGATGATGTTTTAATGTGTGTTGTTATAGATTCAAGAAACAGACATTCTAATTTTGGAATATGTCAAAACACACCTAGAGTGTGTGCTTCTCCACTTGCCACTGTCCCACTGAAGTGCTGCTTCTCATGGCCTGGAAGAGAGCGCTCTAGAATATATCCCCGGTTTAAGTTTTAAAGGACTTTCACAGACTGAGAAAAACTGATACTCCCCAGTTTGTGCCCCATTATCCTGTGACTTTGCATAGTGCTTGGTACAACAGTGACTCAGTTTTTATGAGCTACAAGAACTGCTGAAGTTTAGGATCTCCTTTTCTTTGTGGAACTGGATACCTTTCTTGCCATGGAGCTGCTGAGTATTTAAGCAGATACATTCACCATAGTAAATGGATAGTGCTCTTGACCCGTGTTTTTCCTTATTGTTACTGGGGGTACTAACTTTGTCACTGTTTAGCTGGCCCCTAGAGGGACTGCATCTGCATTTCAGATTCTCTGATGTCAGGACTTGACAGATGTCACTAAATTGGAGTTAGGACATCCTATGAAGCTTTCAGAAAAGCACTACAAAATGGACATGGAACTTTTGGCAGCTATTAACAGCTTTTCATGAATGACAGACTTCTCATCACAGACTCTTGGTTTGTTTCTCCAGGATTTTACACGGTGACCTCTGTCCTCCCTCAAAGCCACTGTGATCCTGAGACATTTGTTTACTCTCATGCCTCAGCCTGTACTGTCCTTGCCGGGATGAGCTGTCCTTTCTTTACTGTCTCAGGAATTAATCTTTTTTACTCGTGATCCTCGAGAATTTCATTTTAGAGTTTGAACTTCTTTATAAACTCTTAGGCTTTACACTTGCTGAGGCCATGTACAGCCCACTTTGAATGCTGGGGTTCTTTCCTGAGTGGTCGAGCTTGTGCCCCCCATGACTGCATGACAACGGGTCTGGCTCACCCTTTCCACACAAGCTGACGATAAACTCACAGTCAGTTTCACATTGAGTTTGGATAAGAGAGAAAAAGACATTTTCATAAGCCCCACCTTTCTAAAACACTCATTTTTCTCTGGGAGCTTTAGGACTGATTCTGTCTTCTATATGCTATTCCTCTGTACCCTCAGTCTAGATCATTACAGAAAATCCCTTAAAAATAAAAAAAAAAAATGAAACATACAGTAAGTAACAATACAAAACAATGCCATGCACATCATAAAAAGATGATAAAAAATGTTAGGCCCAAACAAGTGATGTTTTGTTATGGCTCCCAAACTGGTCAACGAGCTGCAGCTCTCCTTGCCTCTGCTGATCCCAGGAAATTTCTCTGCGCCTTCAATCTCTTTTAGGGCAGCACCAGAAACAGAGCTTGGTTTAGAACTCCCAAATCTGTGTTTCACAAATTCAATCTGGACTAAATACACAAGATCATGCAGATGTTATTAAATGTTTAGGGTGTTGATAGTTTTGTGACTTCACGGGTGGTGCATAATTTCAGGTACTAACATAAAATGTGAACATTTGATTATAACCCCAGATGTATACTCAAAGTAACCATTGAAAAGACAGCAGCATTCTTGAACCAGAATCCTGTATTTTACACCAGAGATTGGTCTGGCATATCACTTCTCATATCCTGAGGTCAGTTGATTGGAGAACATTTGCTGAACATTTCATTCAGCATGTTTATTGAGTGCTGGGCATTGTGCTAGTCATAATTTTGAACTCTGTTACATTATTTCTATGGAGAAACCTTGCATGAAGGACTTTACAGTGTATTTTGAAAGAAAGGCTTATGATTTCTTGGGTAACTAAAATTTTTGTTCTTTTTTATATTTACTAATTTAATATTGATGTCATTTAAGGTCTCCTTCAATGCATGGACACTCCAGATACCCCTGGAGCCAAAGTCCAAGCCCCCATACTCATCGGCCACAGGAGGCAAGCACCCGCAGCAGGGCTTCCACTGCGATGCAGCGTTTCAGGCCGAATCCAGCAGAGGTTGTGGACCTCACTGCTGACGATGATGATGGTAAGCTGGAGTAGCAGCAATACACAGCTATGAGGAGAATTTGATAAAATGAAGTATCTTAATATTTCAGAAACTCCTACTCTTGCTTACTGGTAGTATATTGTTAGACTACAGGGAAGTTGTCAAATATCCTAAACTTATTTTTTAATTGATACCATAAATTGATACATAAACTAAGGTTTGCAAATTGTGCCTACAATGCTTTCTGGTTATTGTTTCATTACTTGGCCGTTATCTCCTTGGACAAAAAATATTTTGACAAGTGGTAGTTTAATCGATCCTCATACTTTCCTGTTAATTTAGTTTGTAATATTATTGTGGTACTTTGACTTTGCTGTGAAGAACTGAAATGGCACTTTTTTTTTTTTGAGAGGGCATCTCTCATATTTATTGATCAAATGGTTGTTAACAACAATAAAATTCTGTATAGGGGGGTCAACGCTCAATGCACAATCATTAATCCATCTCAAGCCTAATTCTCATCAGTCTCCAATCTTCTGAAGCATAACGAACAAGTTCTTACATGGTGAATGAATTCTTACATAGTGAATAAGTTCTTACATGGTGAACAGTACAAGGGCAGTCATCACAGAAACTTTTGCTTTTGATCACGCATTATGAATGATAAACAATCAGGTCAAATATGAATATTCGTTTGATTTTTACACTTGATTTATATGTGGATCCCATATTTCTCCCTTTATTATTATTATTATTATTATTTTTAATAAAATGCTGAAGTGGTAGGTAGATGCAAGATAAAGGTAGAAAACATAGTTTAGTGTTGTAAGAGAGCAATTGTAGATGATCAGGTGTGTACCTGTAGACTATGTGTTAATCCAAGCTAGACAAGGGCCTTAAAACGTCCACGGATGCAGATGAAATGGCACTTTTTAAGTACAGACAACAGAAAGCCAGTATGACTGACTTAGATGATTAATACTGTTTATTTAAAATAACTAATTTATTTTTTTCTTTTAAAGTTATCATTGATATACACTCTTATGAAGGTTTCACAAGAAAAGCAATGTAGTTATTACATGCACCCTTATTATCGAGTCTCCCCCCATGCCCCATTGCAGTCACTGTCCGTCAGTGTGGTAAGATGCCACAGAGTCCCTATTTGTCTTCTCTGAGCTGCACTGTCTTCCCCGTGACCCCATACATACCATGTGCACCAGTCATGATACCCCGCCATCCCCTTCTCCCTCCCTCTCCACGTGCCCTCCCCAACCCCTCCCTTTTGGTTACCGCTAGTCCCTTCTTGGAGTAAGGAAGCAGAACTGAAGGAACAAAAGAGCAGCAAACTAATTTACTTTTCAAAGTTGCTACCCTTTAGTGTAATATTGCTCTTCCCTTCTGTCCTGCTCAGCTTTAGCGTTTTGTTTTGGCTGAGAACTGCACTCCAGTAACTGAGGAAACAAACTAGAATTGGAAACAGGGGAGGGAACGCGGTAGCACGTATGACTACATGAATACATCTGTAAGTTTCCCCACATATTGAGAATTATCTTCAGGAATTATCAGTTACATCTTAGAAGGAAATGGTCAGTCATGATTTTCTTAAAGGGTGAAGGCAAGTCATATATAAATTTGTTAGCTTTGGGAGTTAGCTATAAATTGGAGAAAGGATCCATTAGGGACGGCGGAAGCGTCAGAGGCCATGTGCACTCTGCTCCCACGGACGCTCTGCAGTCTGGGTGATCGTGACTCTCAGAGCGCCAGGGCTCTGGGATTCTGTGTATGAAAACATCGTTTATTTTACCATCTGCATTTCATTCAACAATGTCTTGCTTTTTATTCTGAAGCACCACAAGTTATCTGTAAAACAGTGGTTAATATAATAGGGATTGATTTAAGATTGCTCAGAGTTAATTACATACATGACAATTGTTTCGGAAACTTCTTGTGTGTTTTCCCATGTGACACCTACCAGCCACTAAGTAGGGAAGGTGACAGAACAGCCTTCTAACCCACTGGAATTAGTTCAGGCAGAATACTTTTACTAGGTTAAAAGAATGCCAGTGATAAGTAGATGCCCCCTTCTCCCCACTGGTTTCTCTCAGTGGAAAGCTTCTAACCTATTAAAAATAAATCCAAAGCTTTAGTGTCTGGGCCCCCTGCTGCCTCACTGGGTAGCCATTTAGTCTCCTGGAGGCATCTGCAATGTCTGCAGGCATTTTCAGGTCTCACTTTTGGGGTAGAGGGCTGCCATCACCTAAGAGGTAGAGGCCAGGGATGCTATGAATCACCCCACAATCCACAGGACAGCCCACCCTGTATCCCCACTTCCTTCCCCTACACAGAATTATACAGCAAAAAGTGTAAATACTGCCAAGGTTGAGAAACTGAGATAAGCCATTTGCAAATAAACAGAGGTTCCTCCCTGCCCTTTTTACATGTAGCAAATATGTTTAAGCATCCAGAGTAGTTTCCCATATAGGACTACAGGTACTGTTTGCATTGCAGAAATCAGCCTACCGCTCTGCACTGTATAGAAAAGACTGTATTCTCGATCTGTAACACATTAAGATAATCCCTTCTTTTTGAACCAAACTGTTGTGACTACGCTTTGGACAGATCTATTTCTATTATTCTCAATTTTTAAACAGCCACTTTATAATCAGAGTCTAAAATACAGCTCATTCGTAACTTAACGTCTGCCTCAAATTTACTTCCTACTATAGAACTTTTTTACTTTTATTATAAAACACTGACGGAATCAATATTTGCATTTTTTTTGAAAGTAAACAAAAAGCTGTGTAAAAAAGTGAGAGAGTGCTTAGGTAACTTATCCACGACCATACTGTCAGTGGTGAAATTAAAACTGCTTTTCAAGCAGTCTGACTCTAGAATACATACTGTACAAAAGAAAGGACAGTTTCTAACCCTGTTACAGCCTGTGACAATGTATATGAACATAGTGGATGCACTTTTTCTTTCCTTTTCCTCTTTTCTACTTGGTAGTAGATGACAAAACTTCCATAGTGGTTACTCAAAAAACTATTTTAATAACCTGAATTATTGGAACAAGCACATGTGTTGGATTTTTAAAACACAGTCATCACATTTTAGTAACGTCATTTTAATGTTACAGTTTAGCTTTATGAAAGCTTTTTGTAAAACAATATATATTGTACTTATTAGACTTAATAGTTTTAAAGTTGGTTTTAATTACCATAAAAATGTTAGCTTTGATTAAAATATAGTCCATTACCTAATTTGTTTTGAAATGCTAAATAACTATTTTACATTCTGCAGAATCTACTGTAGTACCGCTCACCAGTTCAAGAATGGAATCTCCAACCACGAGCCCTTGGATTCACAACTACTCAGATTCATCTGCCTCTGAGCAGGCCTCTGACAGTGAATCAACTGACGATAGCAGTGAATGGTCAGAGACGTCAGCTCCTCGTACAAGCAATAGAATGACTGGGACTTATACAGGAGGTACGTTTAAAAATACGGGCTGGGGAGAAGGAATTTTTCATTACTTTTGTTAGAAAAAGTATGGTTTTAAGGATTTTAGCTATGTTAGCTAAAGTGTAATCTTAGATGAACATCGTATGTGAGCAAAGTCGTCTCTATGAGACAAACATTTCATATTGGAGGTGCTGTATGTTACTGAAGCATCACAGCACAACTGAAAGAGACTGGGGTCTGTCACCAAAAATATTAGCAGCAACAAAAGAAAACATAGGTAAATTGAACTTCACCAAAATCTAAAACTTCTGTACATCAAAAGACATTATTGAGAAAGTGAAAAAACGGCCTACAGAGTGGGAGAAAATCATGTGAAAATCATTTATTTGATAGGGTCAAGTATCCAGAATACATAAAGAACTTGCACAACTCAACAGTAAAAAGAGAACCCAGTTTAAAAATGGGCAAAGGACTTGCATAGATATTTTTCCAAAGAAGATATGCAAATAATGGGAAGCACATGAAGACAAACTCATTAATTACGAGGGAAATACAAATGGAAACCACTTTACACCCATCATAATTAGAAACAAAAAAACAAAACACTGGAAATAGTAAATGACCAGTGTTGACAAGAATGTGGAGAACCTGGAACCCTTATGAATATTTGGTGGGAATGTAAATCGGTGTAGCTGCTGTGGAAACCACTTTGGGGGTTCCTCAAAAGGTTAAACCTGGAATTATGTGACCCACAATTCCAGGCCTGGACATATATCCAAAAGAATTGAAAACCGTGATGAAAGTTTTAAAAGGCTTCATGTCCCATCGTCTTAATTTTTATTATTGTTTGGTCTTTTGGTGTCATATACTATATGTAATAAATAAGTTATTTATCTTACTGCCCTTGCAACAATGGTCTAATTCAGTGGCCTGTGATTTCTTTTTTTCATTAAGTCTCTAGGATTTGTCTGAAAGTTCTAAATTATTACTGATCGAGGGGATTTGGGAAATCAGAAATCAGATTATTATGACACCATTAATTCCACACACATTGGAATTTTATTTCTTACATTCTGTTGGGTCTGAGTTTAGAGACCATAGGAAGGGAAGAGACGTTGGAGGTTAGTGTGGCAGCCAGACAGGCTCTGGTTTGGTGGTTATGTCTTCAGAAGATAAGATTTTTAACACATAGTCTGAATTATGTAGGAATGATTTGTGGAATTAGGGGTTCCTAGAGTTCAGGAGAATTTTGCTTTTTTGCATATAATAGAAGGACTCATTTGATATGAAAAAATTTTTTAACGCAACTAAAAACAAATCATTTGTTATGGCCCAGGAGAAGATGATCTACTACCATATTTAAATGTCATGGTATATATGAGCCTCCTAAAGAATTCAGGCTTACAAGAAAATCTCAATGAAGACTGCTGCCTGAAAGTATATGATATGATATGTTAAGAATGTGACACTATCACATTCTTATTTACAAAGATTTGAATTTACTAAACATGTCTTCATTCTTTATTTACTTATTTATGGAAAACTATTGTTTACACAGTAATATTTTGTTCATTATACCTCAATGAAGCTGAAAAAAGTGAAATGATTGCTGAAGAGTTAAATAAATTGATTCATCCTGAAACGAAACTTTAAAATTTTATATTTGTGAATATTACTGCTTGCATAATGATTATAGAAACAAAATTTTTAAGTGAAACTGGGAAAAATGCTGTGAATTTGAGAAAGGATAGTTAACTGTGGTAAAACAGAGACACTTCCTTTTTTGTGATCATTTTTACTACCAGAAACACTGAGCTTTATGATATCATGGAGTAAAGCATTGATTTGAAAACATAACTTTCAGAAAATAAGTTTAAAACTTTTCTCAAAACTTATTGAGCTTAGTGAAAGTTTCTTTAAGATACTTGATAGCAAGGTTTCCCTGGCTGAATGTTTTCACGGTTACCTACCTTTTACCCCGGCTGAATGAATCAAAGAATTACAAATGGAAGGAAATCCTTCTGTAATGAAACTAGAGACGGCCCATAGCCTATACCAGACTACTAAGAAATTCTTCCAAATAAAATGAAATTCACACTGAAATCTATAAACATATTTTTTACCTCAAATAGATGCATGTTTTGTAGATTAAGAGGGATGCATATTCCGCAGAAGGATCTTCCAACAGTTACTTTGAAACATAAAGATTTAGAATGAAGAAATGGGGGGAAGGCATCTGTGTGAAGGGCTGATGTCCACGGCCGGTTCCTGGCAGACATGCTCCTGTCACCGTATTAATGACGTGTGGGGAAAGTGGCCTGGGGCGGGGGGAGAGGAGCAGCAAGAAAAGGACGTCTCCACAGTCCTGCCCAGAAGGACTACAAAGCTCCTTTCTTCTCTATACTGCTCTTAACTGGGAAATTATAAAGGAAAGCAAGGTTTATATGTTTATAAATGTGTAATTAATACAGCTGACTACACAGAAGCCAACAAACCTGTGTATGGCAAAATAAAATTAACAAAAGACAGTTTGGAAACATGTTTACACTTATTATGACAAAAGCTTCCATTGTATATGAACTACTTATAAATCAGCAAGAAAAAGGTGAATAGGCTACGAAGGTGAAAAGGTAATTCTGGGAAGTAATGTAAGTGGCTAACAAATACAAGATTTCTCTCAGGTTGGCATGTGAGGACTGAGTGGTAGTGGGGGTTCTCAGGGACTCCTGTGTACTGGTGACAGGTGTATTAATTACGGTAACCCTTTGGGCAGGGTCTCTTGTCAACTGGTATCTGAGTTTAAATTATTTTTTGAGACTCAGAACTACTTACAGGAAATTTATGCTACAAACACTGTCCATGAATGATGTGTGTGTGTGTGTGTGCGTGTGTGTGTGTGTGTGTGTGTGTGTGTGCACACTCGTGCACGTGCATGCACAAAAGAAGACCAGCATGAGAAGGATCATACAGATAGATATTTATTGGAGCATTCGGGTTGTTTCCAATTTTTATCAATGGAAATTTCTTTGATAAATTTTGGTACATTCCTATAGTAGAGTGCTGTGAGGCTGAGAATGAAGTAAAACTGTACATTGACATGGGAAGATATCTAGGAGTATTCAAAGAAGAAAAGAGGTTGCAAATAGAACAGAGAAGACTCAAGCATTGCTCAAGTATACACAAAAAATTAAACATATGCTAATACGTTTCTAAAATACAGTAGGAATCTATACGAGCAATGTACGCTCAACCGCATGGTGCCTCTGTTTTCCTTACAGATGCTGCTTTGACAAGACTACGTCATGAAGCCTCTGCCGGCCCAAACTCCTACGGAAACCCGCCTGCTCAGGCTCAGTCTCCACCTATTATTCCTCACCCTGTGCATGCCTCCCATTCTAACATGTCTTGTCATGCACCCCCACCTCACCCCGTGGCACCCCCACCCCCTACTAATTTAGACAGCACAGCTGCACCAATCCCGCAGCATCTTCATGCCACAAACCAGCCAATTCCGTATTACCTTCCAGGCACTGCACCTCCAGGACAGAGACTGCATCGTCGCGAAGATACGCAGAGGATGGTAGATCGAAGGATGATGATGCAGCATACAATGTATGTTTCATGTTTTTAAAAAGATAATCACACATTATTCCTTTTCCTTCTATTCCCATTGGTTTATAACACTATAAAATCAGTAGAAGCAATTTAAGTATACTAAACCACCAGTTCACTCGGTTATTCTTTACTAACCAAAATCTTCCTCTGTCTTACCCTGAGTTGTAGGTGTTGACAAAACAAGTTGACAAAACAGATTTATTTAACGAAACCAAACCATTTTCAGGATGCAACAAAGGGTCATTTCTTTTTGCAAACCAGTCTCTTGTTTCTTTTTTCAGTTTCCATAGTAAAGGTTAATGTTAAAATTGATGATCTTGAGAAACAAGATACAGTGCCAGATATTTGCTTTGACTTATTATATGTTACCAGCCAGACGGAAGAAGAGTATTAGCATTTTTCAGCTGTTCTTTTTTCAACGTCTTTTTAACTTAGTTTATTTATTAATTTAAATATTACTGTATTACCTTAACATGGGAAGACTAACTGAACTTTTTGCTTTTTCTTTGAAAATTAAGTATCTGGTTTTCTACTTTAGGACAGCAAATTCTGTTCTTCATATTCTGCCTGCTTGTTTCTGTAAATACAATCTTACAGGAAAACAGCTACCCTTGTTCATTTATGTGTTTAGCCACTACAGCTGCATCCCGCAGCATCTTCATGTGGTTGATTTCATCTGTGGCGTCTGTGCCTTCTTTCACATTACGAAGACTAACTTGAGTATTACAAAGACTCAGTAACTACTTAGTAAGACCTAGTTAAGTATGGCCTATAGAAAAGTATTTGGCCCTTACAGAAATGTTTGCAAATCTCTTGATATAATTAATGATCTACCACTTCTGTGACTTCTTCCTTTAGTTGTATAATTTATGATTATATCCAGAATCTCTGGTTGTTGTTGCCATTGTAATATAGTAACCCTTTATATAGAAAGTTGCTAATGTAATATTAATATTTTCTAGTATCTAGAAGATTACTTGTTCTAAATTGTTAAGATTAAACATGCAGTAGTAACCACAGTGGTGCTCATGTGAAACCTGAGCATAAGACTGTCTATTAGTGATACCTTAATAATAAAAAATATATATTAAACATGTAAAATCTCAAAATGTGTTAGAAGTTAATAGGAAATAAGAACTGGAGTATAAAAAAGGATCACTGGAACTTTTTTTTTGAAGTACTCTGTTCAGAACTGTGCTAATATTTGTAAATTTGACTGACTCTAGAAAGTGAAAATATATTAAGCTGGAATACAGAATAAAGAGTGTGAATGGAGCTACTATCAGTTTCCAAATGTGGAACCTCTTCTTGCATGTGTTTGAAATAAATGCACAAGGTTAAAATTTTTTTCTCTTAAAAGATTTATCTTTTAAAATGGCTGAATGTTACAATATAAAAGTAACGCAAAATAAGATACTTCCATTTTCCTGCCTTACGTGTTTATCGATATAGCTTACTTGCTCCTATAGCATTTGCTGAGGTGTTTAATTTTAAAAATTTTATTTCCATTCAAACTCCTATTATTTTACTTAAAATATGTGCTGTAAAGAAGGTATATAACAAAACATTCAAATTGTCTTTTTCCTTGGATAAATTTGAATTGGAGGTATTGTAAGAAATGAGCAGTGAGAATTTGTGGGGTTATGATTTCTTGATTTATTAATCATTAAATCTATGTTACATTTTTATAATTTATTAGATAATGAATTTCATGACTAATCTATAGACATTTGAATATTAATGCTAGGTATTTTTTCTACATTAAGAAATAACCAATTATTCAATTATTTCCGGTGGTCTTTCTGTGTTCTGTTCCCAGGCTGGCACCTGAGCGCCCCCCACCTCACCCCCATAGGATGCACCCCTACAGTGGACACCGACATCCTGTGGCTGGGACTATGTCCTCACACCCTCGGTAGGCTCCAGAGAGATCTGCCCCAGCAGTATCTTGTCTGTTTCAGCGATATGCTCAGTAGCTTGTGGTCAAAGGGCCAGAATCAATGCTTTACAGTGGAATGCCATCCAGGGCGGTGCTGTGGAGAAACTGAATTCAGTTTAGCTGTGAGGCACTGCCTCTGGGCAAGTTAGAGGCCTGGAGAAGCAACAGGAGGACCTTGAGTTCTGGGGCAGGGGGCCGTGTCACACAGGAGTGAGCTGTTCTGTTGTCCTTCAGGGCTGTCTACCATCAAAACCAGCTCCCTAAATACATCCTGCTTTTCACAACTTCTTTATACACCCTCCCCGTTCTTAGTACTCACATCTACTTGACTGCCTCTAACTCTGGCTACTGACAAGAGCACACCAGCTTGTGCCTTCCTAGTCTTACGGTGTTTACTGGAGAAGTGGAAGTACATGGGCATTAACTTTCTATGAAATTCATTTTCTTTAGGAAGTCATTGAGATCTTGGTCTACAGTAGCTTTCGAGGCAGAACATAAAGTGAGAATAAATAAATGGAGACTTGGCATTTACCAGTTTCACTCTTTATAAAATGTTGTTTACCCTTGTATTCTAAGGTTCAGATGTGTTTGTTGTTGTAATTATCTTTGAAGCCAGCAACCCAGAGACACTACTCAACAAACAAAAGTCTTGGGAGCATCTGTAACATTCACATAAACAAACAAACAGAAACACCTAATTTGTGTGCTCTGCAAGTAGAATTAGACTTTTAGATTGGAAGGAACCTATGCATTTTGTTTCCTTTGTAGGATGTGAATGAAACTCAGTAAAGTGCTTTGCTCCTTGTAATTACAAAATTGAATTTTTGAGTTTTACTTTCTGAATTGAATTTGAGAATTCTTTTAGTTATATCTTAGGGGCTAAATTTCTCTCAGCAGTGTAAGTTAAGAAGCTTTAGGTAACTTTAAAAAATGTAAACATCCCCCCCCCATTCCTACTGATTATCATAAGACACTGCAGAGATGGTTACAAGCTAAAGCGCTCTCATCCTCTGTCAGGGGCCTGGGAGCTGAAGCCGGAGGGGCTGCACCTGCTAAGGCACCTGGAGCATCGCGTCCCCACTTGGACCACCAGCATATATCACTTGGACTTCACTTCGTATTTGTACGAGTTCTTCCTTTACTGGTAAAATAAAAACTTTTCAAAATGCTGAAATATTCTTCTCCTTAAGAGTATTCTTTTTCTAAATTATTTTATTGTAAATATTCTCAATGTATTAGTTATAGGTGTTTTAATAGAATTTGAGAATTAGTAATTGGAAATTGTGCTATAAAAGGTATTAGATATATTGAAATCTGTATTTGTATTTGCACTGTAAAATGTACTGTATTCTTCTCTCTTTATAAAAGTTTTTTCTTTTGTACGAAGACACCAGTCTTGATCCACTGTCAGTGGGACATGAGCTTGAATTTCTCACAAGTGGTAATTGGTCTGTTCCTATGCATTTCTACTCTACTCATCTGCCAAAGGACTATACTTATTCTCTGTCTCTGACTTGAACAGATTCACATTTTGTAGATACCAATTTAAGGTGTAAATTTGTTGAGTTTGCAATTCATAGTACATACTAGTTATAAAAGTAGGACAGAGGAGGGAGTGGCTTCATCTTGGGGAGGTAGACATACTGTAGGAAAGGCTTCCAAGATGCTTGATTATGCATGTGACTTCTCAGCAGGTTTTGGAATTGAGAATGACGCTCTTGCAGTGATTACAGCATGTTAAGAGATCTCAAATAACATAAACACAAGCAACTGCAAATAGGTTGGTATTTCTGGATCTTAGGAATGGGGATCACTCAGCACTAAGAAAATAAAGCTGCCCTGCCAAGAAGCTGGGACTCAGGAACCATTGAAAGCAAAATGACTTGGTCTTCCTTCTGCTTTTGGAGTGACTTACTCAGATTGTAGTTAGAAAGACCACCTCCTCACTTGTTTGGAAAAACAGATTTGAAGGTGAGAGGATGGAATCTAGTTAAGACATAGCAGAAGAGGTAAAAGTTGATAAACACCTGAACAAGGACAGTGGCAGTTGGTGTAATAATGAGACACATTTGAATGACATTTAGGATGACTCCTAGATGCTAGCTTGGTGCCTTTCACTGAGTTGCGGAGTATTAGATTACGGTTTAGGCAAGACGTTAGGTGAGTTAGGTTTTATACATACTGAATCTGTGATAAGTGGGTATCAAGGTAAAATGTCCAGTAGGGATTTAAGTTTATAGTCTGCACCTCAAAACCATAAGCTGCTACCTGAGTTAAAGATATGTTGTGATTTGTCAATATACATGAGCCACATACTGTCATAAAATACAAATCTATGGAAGAGGATCAGATTGCCAGAAAAAATGTATAGACTGACAAATTGAAAAAACCTTGGAGAGTGATAATACTATATCTAAAAGGTAATCCTGTCATTCAAAGAAAGGATTCTGAGCACTGGCTAGAGAAGTTGAGAAGAAACAAAATGAGAATAATGTCAAAATAATATGGTCATTACTGTCTCACCACAAAAATACAAAGTTGGGAAAATGTTGAATGCATTATAGAGTGGTTATTGGTGAGGATGGGGATGGTGTCCTTCTTAGATTACAGGGAAAAGGTAAAAATGTGGGAACAGTGACTATAAACTACTTGCCTTATAAGCCTGGCTGTGAAGGGAAAGCAGGAAACAGGGCTGCAGTTATTCCAGGAGTAAGGAGATGACACTTTGGGATAAACCTGAAGCTATGTTTAGGCTTAAGACAGAACATGAGAGGAGGACACAGAAGCAAGAAGTGGGCAGTAGGAGTCACTGAAGAACGTAAGGGTGACTTTGTCGCACCACTTCAGTGGGCTGAGAAAACAAGTACAACCATTTGCCTTAACATACTGCAAACACTGTATTTATATTGCAGGTTTATAAATATGGAGCTTTATTGCTTTTACAGTATTGGCAGTGCTATTCAAGGAACAGTCATCCTGGCTTTTAATACTAGTTATTCTTCACCTTCAGATACTGGAACCTTTACAAGAAAGACAAAATGTGAACAGTGGAGCATCTCAGGAGACGATCGAGAGATGCACATACCCACATAAATACAAAAAAGTAAGAATTTATTCTGTGGGATGTCTACATTATTGAAATGTATAAGATTTAGTATTGTGGACCTTTGAATTCAACTACATCATTACTAAAACAACACACGCATATGATTTTTTAAAATTTGAAAGTTTGAAAATATATATTCTGAAGTTTCTTACCCTGATGACCCAAGTTTTTCTTCCCAGAAGAAAAATCATAGTTAAGGGTTTCTTACATAATCTAGGTATTTTTAGGCATTAATAATGTACACATGTACATATTTTCCCTTCCACTTTTAAAAATGACACAAAGAGGATGATAAGCGCACCGTTTTTGTGCATTATGTTTTCATTCTGGATCAGAACATGCCACCCATATTCTCTTTAATAACTTATACTGTAATTTAACTGGCCACTTATTTTGACATTTAGTTAACCTACATTTCTTACATTGTACCCTCAATTTATAGTATTATTTATAGAAGTTGTGCAACAGACATGTTATATAGATTTCTTTCAACAAACAACTATGCTATGCAGACTGATAATAAGAAAGTGAAAAATCACTGTATTTTTCATCTGTTTTCTAAGAGTATTAGAGAGGTATTACCACTAAGTTTAAGTCCTTTCAGTTGTCTAAGCTAAAGACTATGTCATAGGATTAATTTATTTGGAGATTATTTGAAAATTCCTTAGTAAAGGCTATGTGTTATGATGGGACAAAAATAGAGTTTATAATCATCCTAACAGTGTATTAAAAATAGTAGTTTTCCAAGTAATTAATTAGTCACATTTAATTTTCCTTTTGATGCTGCTTAATTGAGTCTTAAAATAACTTAGTTGAAAATAGTCACTTAACTCATCCATTAACTCATCACAGTTCTACCTGGGAGATAAGTTGTGGCTGAATGTGTAGTTTTGTTTTGCGATGTCTGTCAAATAAACACAGACTTTACTCAGTCGTTCAATAATGTCATCCTACTAACACGGTGACACCCGATCGGCTCTCACAGAGGGACCTGCCCCGCCAACAAGCCGGCGCAGCACCGACTCAGGAAGCCACCGACGAACAGTGCACAATCTGCCTGTGTACTTTAGAGGAAGGGGAAGATGTGAGGTAAGTAGACATGAATTATCTAAAATCCGTTGTCAAAACATGAGACTTTATGTGAAAGTAAACTAGACGCCACATAAAGATCACTCCTGGCATCTCCTGTTACCAGTCTCCGATGTGTAGAGCATCGCCTTCCCATAGTGAGTGAAAGAAAAAGATTGAAGTCTCTGTATTGCTACTAGTGGGTTGGGATGGGAAATATACTTGGGCAGGGAAATTTTGTGGTCGAACTGTCTTCTCTAAACCCTGCAGAAAGGAGAACTTGACAGGCTTTGGAGGCAGAGACTGTTAAATTAATGTATTCTCCAAGGCTTAAAGAGGGGGATCTCGATTAACTCCATGCAGAGTTGGACAGCATCTTTTAATAAATGGATTTTGTTCTAAAATGCCCTCTTACTTCCTGGGACTATTCAGTTCTTACAACTTTGCAATTTAGAAAATGTTATGCTAACCCAATATTAATTTTAGGTATCTTCTTTTTATAATCTCTTCACTATTTTGCACCTGTTCTGTTTTTATCCAAAGTACATAATCCCATGTGAAAAAGGTTCTATAACATATGTAACAGAACCGTATGCTAACTCTGTTGCCCTAATTGATAAGGGTAACTTTATCATATGTCTTCACTTGGTTGAGAGAGAAAAAAATTATAAACATTTGTCCGCCATTCCACATATAGGTTATTTGAACACTGCATTGCCAGTGAAATTTATAAATATGGAAGCTAACTTCTCTTACAGTAGTGGTAATACTGTTCAAAGGGTAACTGGAGCATCTCTTTTTAGCAAGAACTAGGAAGTCTAAAAATGTGTGACAGCTCTTAGCAGTGGATTAGAAATGGATACTTCTATCACACTCTTCACTTAGATTTACCCTGTATTGCCTCGATGCTTTCTTTATTTCTCAGTTGCTAAGTGATGATTTAGTATACTATACCAAAGTAAATATCTCTTTTTAAGCTACTTTCTTTCCCATTACTTTTCATTCAGATATAATTGGCAGATATTAGTTTCAAGTGTACATGATTTGATATTGCAAATATATTACAAAATGGATTAAGCTGTTTTTAAAAAAGAGTGCCATAGTATTCAGTGGCTATAACAATTACCCATAAAACCGTTATTAACCTTCAATCAATCTGTACTTTATAAAGATCCTCTAGATAGAAAATAATATTACATATAAGATTTCTTAATTAGTGTGACTAGAACTCATGCTAGAATGAGTTCTGATATTTCTGAGAGACAGATACATTTTTCAAAGTGTTTCACAAATTCATTTGATAGGGAAAAAATGTATTTTTGCCATTTTAGGTAACAGGGACATACTGCCAATGTAGCAGATTGGCAGCTCATGTATAGAAACAAAACTGGAATAACTGCCAGTGTAGGTTTTAAAATCCTTAAGGTTTGACATGATTTGGTTCCATAGCTGAAACAGTTAGTCATCTGGTGTATTTATACCTTATTTTGCCCAGTGTTGATTTAATGTAGGTGTAACTGTCATTAGACAGGCCTCGAGGTTTTGAATGTTTTTACAGATAAAAGAGATGTCTGGTAACTTTGAAACACTCCTGAATTACTACAGGCATACTACGTTCAGTTGTCGTAAGATTCATTTTGTGCTTTCTGTTGTTTTTGCCTATAATAGACGTCTTCCTTGTCTGCACATTTTTCATCGAGTGTGCATTGACCAGTGGCTGGCTACAACTACGAGGTGCCCCTTATGCAGAGGGGACATCGAAGCCCGGCTGCCACGTGAAAATTAACACCACGGTTCAGAACTGTTGCCCTCCCTCTCCTTCCCACCCTACTGGTACACAATCATATCAAGAACAAAAAAACAACAACAGAAAAGATCCAAGTAATACCAGAGCTCACTAAAGAGGAGTTAGGCACTCTTTGAAGACTCCACAATGACTATTAGGAGTTTAAGGCTTCAAGAACAAGCACATTAATCTGTACAGCTGAATAACACATTTGACTAATGAGACAGCACGTTAAAAATTTCAATATTTATTTCTTAGAGCTACATTTACACACGTGAGACCTGATTATAGTCAAACAAATGCTACATGAAAGGGTGCATGTACCTGCCTGTGTCTGAGTGCGTGCGTGGGAGAATACATGTGTGAAACTCTGCTTGTTCCCTCAGAGGTCCAGTGATGAAACTGTGATACCTCTTATCCCTCCACACCCCTCAAAGGAATGTGGAATCGACCCCAGCATATACATCAGGTTCATTTGGGGTGGGGCGGTAGGTTGTTCTTTGCTAATACAGAATCAAGACCTCTGAAAGTGAAGGTGGAGTTCTCTGCACTGTTACAAAGTCCACAGATAGGGATGAGAACTCCTCCTCTGGAGGCCCGGGGTCTCCACTTGTCTCATTGGCAGGTGTCGCCTCCTGGGCATCTCAACACATCCGGTTCAACTCGTAAAGGTCAATTCCTCCAACATGGCCTCCTTGATCCTGGCTCCCCTAAGCTGGGCACTCTCCCTCCTGTTCTAGAATTCGACACTGAGCAGTCCCTTCGCAAATCCATGGCCATGATTCATGGTAATTATGATTTTGTTAAAGCATAAGCTGCGATTCTTTGTAGTTCCTCACTAGGGCCAAGCGATTCTCCATACACATGCACGCACAAACCCACATACACACAATAACAGGCAAGGCTGCACAACCCCATTTCCCTGTGCCAAGACCCAACACCACTATGTGCACCCCCATCAGCAGCTCGCTCTATTTCTCCTCCTTCTGCCCCACCCAAAGCATACTGGAAGGCATACAAGGGAAAAGCAATCTCATAGGAATCACCTCACCTCCTCTTTTCTCGGAGGTCATCCACAAAGCTTAGGACCTTAACCAGAAATTACTAGCAAATTACTTCAACAGTCCTTACAATTGGTTGTGACACACTGAGTCACAAAACTGATACTAAGAACTGTTGACTTAACTAGTTACTGAATGCATAAAGACAGTGTTGGAAAAGGAGAAAGCAAAGACTAACAAACGATCGGCCTTTGGAAAGCACAAATAAACTGTTTCATAATCTTTAAAGTATATACTACTGTATTTTATGGCAAAAATTATGTATTAATAGGACTATTAGAAATTTAGCGATTCACAAAAGCTTTAAGACAAAGGTCTAACTAAAAATAGATTATTATACATCATCCACTACATCAACAAAAAGGACAAAAAACCACATGATCACCTCCACAGATCAGTTGATGTTCCCCAGACAGGGAAGAGTGGCACATGTTCAGTGACGCTAATCATTTGTAGCCATGTGTAAGACTCACTTCAGCACACTAAAAGGCCCAGGCCTATGTGCTGTCTTTCCTCCTTCAGATCTGACGAGGTGATTTTGCAAACTGAGCAACTAACTTAGCAAGCCGACCCAGCTGTAGACGACACGGTAAAAGGCAGGAAGTACTCCATCTTAAAGATAAGATTGCATTTGAACACCCAGAAAATTCAAAAGGCGGGACTCTTTAAAAAACAGACACTACCTCGGCCCACCTTGGGGGCTGGGTGGGCAGCCTTTTGATGTTATCCCAGACCAAGGCACCAGTGTCCCAGAGAGAAATCAAGGCAGGAGATTCATTACGTTAAGTTAATCTTTAATATTCAGGGACCACTTAACAAGTCCACACCCCAAAGTTTTCTTCATGTTCTCGAAAAATCCTCAACTGCCTATAAAACCCCCAGACAATGCACCACCACAGACTCTCTTGTCCCTTCCTGGCGTGAGCCGGGAGCTCTGTCCTTTCACTTTTTTTTTTTTTTTTTTTTTTTTTTTTTTTTTTTGAGAGGGCATCTCTCATATTTATTGATCAAATGGTTGTTAACAACAATAAAATTCAGTATAGGGGGGTCAATGCTCAATGTACAATCATTAATCCATCTCAAGCCTAATTCTCGTCAGTCTCCAATCTTCTGAAGCATAACGAACAAGTTCTTACATGGTGAACGAATTCTTACAGAGTGAATAAATTCTTACATGGTGAACAGTACAAGGGCAGTCATCACAGAAACTTTCGGTTTTGATCATGCAATATGACCTATAAACCATCAGGTCAAATATGAATATTCATTTGATTTTTGTACTTGATTTATATGTTGATCCCACATTTCTCCTATTATTATTATTATTTTTATTTTTAATAAAATGCTGAAGTGGTAGGTAGATGCAAGATAAAGGTAGAAAACATAGTTTAGTGCTGTAAGAAGGCAAATGTAGATGATCAGATGATCAGGTGTGTGCCTATGGACTAAGTATTAATCCAGGCTAGACAAGGGCAGCAAAACATCCACGGATGCAGAAGATTTCTCTCAAAGCAGGGGGGGTGAGGTTCTGAGCCTCACCTCTGTTGATCCCCAAATTCTCACCTGATGGCCCCCCTGCGACTGTGCCTGTCTTAGGTTGTTCCTCCCTTGAGGAATCTTACCCGTCTCTGGCTAACCAGTCATCTTCCGGGGCCATACAGGGAAATGTAAAGTTGGTAAGTGAGAGAGAAGCCATATTGTTTGCAAAGGTTAGCTTTTTACTTCTTTGCAGATTTATGCCCTGTGGCTTCTATGCCCAGCACTTGTCTCGAGGTATCTTTACCACCTGGAGGAATTATGATACTCGGTAAATTCGATATGAGGCACGAATTCTATTTAAAGTTTGTAATTAGGAAGGAAGAAGAAAAGCTATAGATGTAGCATATGAAGGAAACTTGGGAGGATTGATTATTTCTTTGACATATCTTCTTGTATAGTACCTTAAGTATGTATAGGTTTTAAACTACTAACTAATTTGCACACACATATTGACATAATAGGAATACAGTGACATAAACAAAGCAAATCTATAATTACCAACCATCTCCAGTGAAGCCAAGAAAACCATTTAGGCACCCTAGGCATTTGTGAAAATTTATCTATGATATGATGGATATTTTCCAACTGTACTTGAACCATCAGACAAATTAAAGCAGCCCATTTCTGGGATCTGTTCACATCCCATATGTTCTTTTAACCATAGATAGTCTATAGTCATGAGATTTTGGGGTGCTACAACTTGCACCCCTCCCAACTCCTGGTTGAGTTCCAACAGTACAGATCCAGTCAAATTCGTTGTCTCACTGTATGCACATGCCAGCCTAGACATCTCCCTCCTCCTTCTCATGGCAAGTCCAGGAGATGGTGGGCTGGATGCAGCCACAACCGCAGCATCGTCCGGATCCCTGTGGAGGCTTTTTGATGATCATCCCCCGGCACGAGTCCTCCAGAGAGTGCTGATGCCGGAAGCTCCTCCTCATATCGTATCTTAGTTCATTTTCTGGGTATCCAAGCTAGGCCTTGATCTTCTGCGTAGAAACAAACAGACCCTTTGCCCACACTTTGACATGCCCTCTATACCACTGTGCAGAACTCATTGGAGGTCAGCACACAGTAACTGCTTTTTTTTTTTCTTTTAATTAAGAGAAAGGAATATTATCAGAAAAGAGTACCTCCATAGCTGATCATCTGACACCCTTTAAGTGATCAACATTAAGGATATTTAAAGCATGCGTTGATCTTTGATTTACCAATAGTTTTATCCTGTTAAGGAGTAATCCCCCTTTTTTTTCTTTCTTTCTTTTTTTTTTTTTTTTAAATATTTAATCTACACTTACCTGAAGAATACTATGTTTACTATGCTCTCCCCTATATCAGGTCCCCCC
The DNA here is from genome assembly GCF_040802235.1 of Manis javanica. Taxonomy (NCBI): domain Eukaryota; kingdom Metazoa; phylum Chordata; class Mammalia; order Pholidota; family Manidae; genus Manis; species Manis javanica. The sequence continues at coordinate 29,400,217 of NC_133165.1, forward strand.
TAACAACCACATTACGGTTACTGTCCATCAGCTTAGCAAAATGTTGTAGAGTCACTACTTGTCCTCTTTGTGTTGTGCAGCCCACCCTCCCCTTTCTCCCTCCCCCCCATGCATGCTAATCTTAATACCCCCCTTCTTCTTCCCCCCCCTTATCCCTCCCTGCCCACCCATCCTCCCCAGTTCCTTTCCCTTTGGTACCTGTTAGTCCATTTTTGGGTTCTGTAATTCTGCTGCTGTTTTGTTCCTTCAGTTTTTCCTTTGTTCCTATACTCCTCAGATGAGTGAAATCATTTGGTATTTCTCTTTCTCCGCTTGGCTTATTTCACTGAGCATAATACTCTCCAGCTCCATCCATGTTGCTGCAAATGGTTGGATTTTTCCACTTCTTATGGCTGAGTAGTATTCCATTGTGTATATGTACCACATCTTCTTTATCCATTCATCTACAGATGGACATTTAGGTTGCTTCCAATTCTTGGCTATTGTAAATAGTGCTGCGATAAACATAGGAGTGCATCTGTCTTTCTCAAACTTGATTGCTGCGTTCTTAGGGTAAATTCCTAGGAGTGGAATTCCTGGGTCAAATGGTAGGTCTGTTTTGAGCATTTTGATGCACCTCCATACTGCTTTCCACAATGGTTGAACTAATTTACATTCCCACCAGCAGTGTAGGAGGGTTCCCCTTTCTCCACAGCCTCGCCAACATTTGTTGTTGTTTGTCTTTTGGATGGCAGCTATCCTTACTGGTGTGAGGTGATACCTCATTGTAGTTTTAATTTGCATTTCTCTGATAATTAGCGATGTGGAGCATCTTTTCATGTGTCTCTTGGCCATCTGTATTTCTTTTTTGGAGAACTGTCTGTTCAGTTCCTCTGCCCATTTTTTAATTGGGTTATTTGTTTTTTGTTTGTTGAGGCGTGTGAGCTCTTTATATATTCTGGACGTCAAGCCTTTATCAGATCTGTCATTTTCAAATATATTCTCCCATACTGTAGGGTTCCTTTTTGTTCTATTGATGGTGTCTTTCGCTGTACAGAAGCTTTTCAGCTTAATGTAGTCCCACTTGCTCATTTTTGCTGTTGTTTTCCTTGCCCGGGGAGATATGTTCAAGAAGAGATCACTCATGTTTATGTCTAAGAGGTTTTTGCCTATGTTTTTTTCCAAGAGTTTAATGGTTTCGTGACTTACATTCAGGTCTTTGATCCATTTTGAGTTTACCTTTGTATATGGGGTTAGACAATGGTCCAGTTTCATTCTCCTACATGTAGCTGTCCAGTTTTGCCAGCACCATCTGTTGAAGAGACTGTCATTTTGCCATTGTATGTCCATGGCTCCTTTATCAAATATTAATTGACCATATATGTTTGGGTTAATTTCTGGGGTCTCTAATCTGTTCCACTGGTCTGTGGCTCTGTTCTTGTGCCAGTACCAAATTGTCTTGATTACTATGGCTTTGTAGTAGAGCTTGAAGTTGGGGAGTGAGATCCCCCCTACTTTATTCTTCTTTTTCAGGATTGCTTTGGCTATTCGGGGTCTTTGGTGTTTCCATATGAATTTTTGAATTATTTGTTCCAATTCATTGAAGAATGTTGCTGGTAATTTGAGAGGGATTGCATCAAATTTGTATATTGCTTTTGGCAGGATGGCCATTTTGACGATATTAATTCTTCCTAGCCATGAGCATGGGATGAGTTTCCATTTATTAGTGTCCCCTTTAATTTCTCTTAAGAGTGACTTGTAGTTTTCAGAGTATAAGTCTTTCACTTCCTTGGTTAGGTTTATTCCTAGGTATTTTATTCTTTTTGATGCAATGGTGAATGGAATTGTTTTCCTGATTTCTCTTTCTATTGATTCGTTGTTAGTGTATAGGAAAGCTACAGATTTCTGTGTGTTGATTTTGTATCCTGCAACTTTGCTGTATTCCGATATCAGTTCTAGTAGTTTTGGAGTGGAGTCTTTAGGGTTTTTTATGTACAGTATCATATCATCTGCAAATAGTGACAGTTTAACTTCTTCTTTACCAATCTGGATTCCTTGTATTTCTTTGTTTTGTCTGATTGCCGTGGCTAGGACCTCCAGTACTATGTTAAATAACAGTGGGGAGAGTGGGCATCCCTGTCTGGTTCCCGATCTCAGTGGAAATGCTTTCAGCTTCTCGCTGTTCAGTATAATGCTGGCTGTGGGTTTATCATATATGGCCTTTATTATGTTGAGGTACTTGCCCTCTATTCCCATTTTGCTGAGAGTTTTTATCATGAATGGATGTTGAATTTTGTCAAATGCTTTTTCAGCATCTATGGAGATGATCATGTGGTTTTTGTCTTTCTTTTTGTTGATGTGGTGGATGATGTTGATGGATTTTCGAATGTTGTACCATCCTTGCATCCCTGGGATGAACCCCACTTGGTCATGGTGTATGATCCTTTTGATATACTGTTGAATTCTGTTTGCTAATATTTTATTGAGTATTTTTGCATCTACGTTCATCAGGGATATTGGTCTGTAATTTTCTTTTTTGGTGGGGTCTTTGCCTGGTTTTGGTATTAGGGTGATGTTGGCTTCATAGAATGAGTTTGGGAGTATTCCCTCTTCTTCTATTTTGTGGAACACTTTAAGGAGAATGGGTATTATGTCTTCTCTGTGTGTCTGATAAAATTCCGAGGTAAATCCGTCCGGCCCCGGGGTTTTGTTCTTGGGTAGTTTTTTGATTACTGTTTCAATTTCTTTGCTTGTAATTGGTTTGTTTAACTTTTGTGTTTCTTCCTTGGTCAGTCTTGGGAGGTTGTATTTTTCTAGGAAGTTGTCCATTTCTTCTAGGTTTTCCAGCTTGTTGGCATATAGGTTTTCATAGTAGTCTTTAATAATTCTTTGTATTTCTGTGGAGTCTGTCGTGATTTTTCCATTCTCATTTCTGATTATGTTGATTTGTGTTGACTCTCTTTTTCTCTTAATAAGTTGGGCTAGAGGCTTATCTATTTTGTTTATTTTCTCAAAGAACCAGCTCTTGGTTTCGTTGATTTTTGCTATTGTTTTATTCTTCTCAATTTTGTTTATTTCTTCTCTGATCTTTATTATGTCCCTCCTTCTGCTGACTTTAGGCCTCATTTGTTCTTCTTTTTCCAGTTTTAATAATTGTGATGTTAGACTATTCATTTGGGATTGTTCTTCCTTCTTCAAGTGTGCCTGGATTGCTATATACTTTCCTCTTAAGACTGCTTTCGCTGCATCCCACAGAAGTTGGGGCTTAGTGTTGTTGTTGTCATTTGTTTCTATATATTCCTTGATCTCTATTTTGATTTGTTCATTGATCCATTGATTATTTAGTAGCATGTTGTTAAGCCTCCATGTGTTTGTGAGCCTTTTTGTTTTCTTTGTAGAATTTATTTCTACTTTCATACCTTTGTGGTCTGAAAAATTGGTTGGTAGAATTTCAATATTGTGGAATTTACTGAGGCTCTTTTTGTGAGCTAGTATGTGGTCTATTCTAGAGAATGTTCCATGTGCACTTGAGAAGAATGTATATCCTGTTGCTTTTGGATGTAAAGTTCTATAGATGTCTATTAGGTCCATCTGTTCTAGTGTGTTGTTCAGTGCCTGTGTGTCTTTACTTATTTTCTGCCCGGTGGATCTATCCTTTGGGGTGAGTGGTGTGTTGAAGTCTCCTACAATGAATGCATTGCAGTCTATTTCCCTCTTTAGTTCTGTTAGTATTTGCTTCACATATGCTGGTGCTCCTGTATTGGGTGCATATATATTTAGAATGGTTATATCCTCTTGTTGGACTAAGCCCTTTATCATTATGTAGTGGCCTTCTTTATCTCTTGTTACTTTCTTTGTTTTGAAGTCTATTTTGTCTGATATTAGTACTGCAACCCCTGCTTTCTTCTCACTGTTGTTTGCCTGAAATATGTTTTTCCATCCCTTGACTTTTAGTCTATGCTTATCTTTGGGTTTAAGGTGAGTTTCTTGTAAGCAGCATATAGATGGGTCTTGCTTTTTTATCCATTCTATTACTCTATGTCTTTTGATTGGTGCATTAAGTCCATTTACATTTAGGGTGACTATTGAAAGATATGTACTTATTGCCATTGCAGGCTTTAGATTCGTGGTTACCAAAGGTTCAAGGTTAGCTTCTTTAGTATCTTACTGCCTAACTTAGCTCGCTTATTGAGCTGTTATATACACTGTCTGGAGAGTCTTTTCTTCTCTCCCTTCTTATTCCTCCTCCTCCCTTCTTCATATGTTGTGTGTTTTGTTCTGTGCTCTTTTTAGGGGTGCTCCCATCTAGAGCAGTCCCTGTAGGATGCCCTGTAGAGGTGGTTTGTGGGAAGCAAATTCCCTCAGCTTTTGCTTGTCTGGGAATTGTTTGATCCCACCATCATATTTAAATGATAGTCGTGCTGGATACAGTATCCTTGGTTCAAGGCCCTTCTGTTTCATTGCATTAAGTATATCATGCCATTCTCTTCTGGCCTGTAGGGTTTCTGTTGAGAAGTCTGATGTTAGCCTGATTGGTTTTCCTTTATAGGTGACCTTTTTCTCTCTAGCTGCCTTTAAAACTCTTTCCTTGTCCTTGATCCTTGCCATTTTAATTATTATGTGTCTTGGTGTTGTCCTCCTTGGATCCTTTCTGTTGGGGGTTCTGTATAATTCCATGGTCTGTTCGATTATTTCCTCCCCCAGTTTGGGGAAGTTTTCAGCAATTATTTCTTCAAAGACACTTTCTATCCCTTTTCCTCTTTCTTCCTCTTCTGGTATCCCTATAATACGAATGTTTTTCCTTTTGTATTGGTCACATATTTCTCTTAGTGTTGTTTCATTCCTGGAGATCCTTTTATCTCTCTCTATGTCAGCTTCTATACGTTCCTGTTCTCTGGCTTCTATTCCTTCAATGGCCTCTTGCATCTTATCCATTCTGCTTATAAATCCTTCCAGGGATTGTTTCACTTCTGTGATCTCTTTCCTGACATCTGTGATCTCCTTCCGGACTTCATCCCACTGCTCTTGCATTTTTCTCTGCATCTCATCCCACTGCTCTTGCATTTTTCTCTGCATCTCATCCCATTGCTCTTGCATTTTTTTCTGCATCTCTGTCAGCATGTTCATGATTTTTATTTTGAATTCTTTTTCAGGAGGACTAGTTAGGTCTGTCTCCTTCTCAGGTGTTGTCTCTGTGATCTTTGTCTGCCTGTAGTTTTGCCTTTTCATGGTGATAGAGATAGTCTGCAGAGCTGGTACAAGTGACCGCTGGAAGAGCTTCCCTTCTTGTTGGTTTGTAGCCTTTTCCTGGGAGAATAGCGACCTCTAGTGGCTTGTGCTGGGCAGCTGTGCGCAGATAGGGCTTCTGCTTCCTGCCCAGTTGCTTTGGGGTTTATCTCCACTGTTGCTGTGGGCTTGGCCTGGCTGGGGCTGTTCCTCTAAAATGGTGGAGCCCCGTTAGAGGGGGAGCAGCCAGGAGACTATTTATCTCCGTAAGGGGCCTCTGTGCTCCCTGCTGCCCAGGGGGTTAGAGTGCCCAGAGATCCCCAGATTCCCTGCTTCTGGTCTAAGTGACCTGTCCTGCCCCTTTAAGATTTCCAAAAAGCACTCTCCAAACCAAAACAACAACAGCAACAATGAGAGAGGGAACAGAAAGGAAAAAAAAAAGAAAAAACACGCGATTTTTTTTTTTTTTTCCTCAGGTGCCGGTCCCAGGCACCCGCGCACTGGTCCTGCTGCCCTGTCTCCCTAGCACCAGGGTCCCTGTCCTTTCAAGGCTTCCAAAAAGCACCCACCCACCGGTCCCGCAGGGAAGGAACGCTCAATATTCTTTGTCCTCAGGCACTGGTCCCACGCACCCGCTCACCAGTCCTGCCGCCCTGCCTCCCTAGCACCGGGGTCCCTGTCCCTTTTAGGCTTCCAAAAAGCACTCGCAGAAAAGAGAAAAAAAAAAGGGGAAAAACGCGCGATTTCCTCTGTCCTCAAGTGCCGGTCTCAGGCACCCGCCCACCGGTCCCGCAGGGAAAAACGGGGGATATTCTTTGTCCTCAGGCGCCGGTCCCAGCCACCCGCTCACCAGTCCCGCCACCGTGCCTCCCTAGCACTGGGGTCCCTGTCCCTTCAAGGCTTCCAAAAAGCGCTTGCCATAAAGAGAAAAAAAAAAGGGGGAAAAACGCGCGACCTCCTCCGTCCTCAGGCACCGGTCTCAGGCACCCGCCCCCAGGTCTCGCAGGGAGAAACGCGGGATATTCTTTGTCCTCCGGCGCTGTTCCCAGGCACCTCCTCACCGGTCCCGCCACCCTGCCTCCCCAGCAACGGGGGCCCGTCCCTCTAAGGCTTCCAAAAAGCGCTCGCCAAAAAAAAAAACTGCTCCGGTTTCTCTCCACCCGCCGGGAGCCGGGGGGAGGGGCGCTCGGGTCCCGCCGGGCTGGGGCTTGTATCTTACCCCCTTCACAAGGCGCTGGGTTCTTGCAGGTGTGGATGTGGTCTGGATGTTGTCCTGTGTCCTGTGGTCTCTATTTTAGGAAGATTTTTCTTTGTTATATTTTCATAGCTCTATGTGTTTTTGGGAGGAGATTTCCACTGCTCTACTCACGCCGCCATCTTGGCTCCCTCTGTCCTTTCACTTTATCTCTAAATAAAAGCCTGTACCTTGCTCTCCTACCTTGACTGTGGAGCTCATTCTTCGGCTTCGTGAACAAGAAACCCGGCATCACTAAGAGGGGCCCTCTATCCTGTCCTTACGACTAGACAAAAAGAGCAAACCTTAAGTAAAGTGATGTGAGCAAGACTGTCTCCCAGAAGCCATTCAGAACATCACCTCCCTTTCCACTCCTTTCAAGAATGTCTTACTAGTTCACAACTGTGGGGCAAGAAACAAAATAACCAAAATTACTATGACAAAAGCAAAGGATTGAACCCAAATAGCTGCTACTACATCAAGGGGAAAACCAACCAACCGCCATCACAAAATCTCTGCCCACACTTTTAAATCCATTTTATGAGTCCAACACAGAGGCGGATCAGCCATGTGAATATGGGTGTTCCATTATCTGAAACATTATAATACAGCTCCACTATCTGGCTTTATCTTAAAGGGGAAGGCCCCAGCAACAATCTATTTCAATAAAGCCACATGGTTTGAAGCAACTGCTTCTCTTTGTCAGGAAAGCGCCCCTTTCAGAGGCAGAAGAGAGCAGGGAGCTCAAGTCAGGGCCTCCCTCCCTCCCCACACTGTCAGCCAGGCTGACCAGCCACACACCCCATATCAGAAGAGCTGCAGAAATAGCTGTCCCCTCATCAAGTTTCCACTCTTCCAGAATGTTCCAGCCCCACCGAATGTCCTGCCTGAATGTCTGGCTTACTGTTTCACAGAACCCACCGAACATAGAAAGGAAACAAAATCCAAAGACCTGGGATGCACACAGATAGCAAGTCCTCCCCAGGTGCTCCTCCATAGGATGTGGAAAGAACTGACAGGATCGGTCTAGTTCCTCAGCTTTGAGTTGATATTCTGGGTATCATTCAACAATTATTTATTGAGTGCCCAGTCAGAACAAGGCACTGTCAATGCACACCCAGTTAAGTCTGTACCAGGGTTCTGAGATGATTACGTTTCACCAGTGCACAGACAGCAATATGGAGTTAAGGCCTCAGTCCAGGAACAGGGAACAATTGCTCCTTATTGATTTACATGAGCAGAAAAAGGATATGCCAATTTGCAAAAGATTTGTAGCCTCTGCTATGCCAGGAACATTGCCAGAAAACTCAGGAAAGAATACATCCGCATTCACACAGAGAGCAGTAAGACCTACTATGCAAACGTAAGGTCACGAAGAGGCTGCCTCACTACAAACGTTTCCCACCCTTTTAACCAACCTTTTCCCCACCATCTCCCTCTTTCCTCTTCAATGGAAGACTGCGAACTTTTGTTTTCCACGACTTTAAATCATTGTTGTTGTTAGGCTGGAGGAAGGAAAAACAAGGACATGGAAACAGAACAGAGATACCATAAAAGGAGAACAGACCAGACCCCAAGGTCCGTGCCTTATATGGAAAAGGGACAGCTATTCTTAAATTCCATTCTTCTGATGTGCCAACTAATACCGGGATGTCAGTCTCCTCCCTCTTGGAAGGAAAAATGTTTCTAGTTGCCTATTATGTCACCTTTAGCCAATCATACCTCTCCACACCACCTAGGACAGCTTGCCCACTCATCCCCCTCCTAACCCCTTATAAGCCCCCACCTCCCTGACCGGGTATGACTTCCCCGGCCTGTCATAGCCAGACGGCGTAACATCACCTGGGAGTTGCACTCAAATAAACTACCTGGCCCTTTGTTGCCTCTCTTCACCTGCTTATTTTGGTTAGAATTTATTGGAATTTATCTTACATCTGGTGCCAAAATTCCGGGAAGGACTATGAGCGCGGGGCCCCGACCAGCCACCAGTGGCCCCACCTCCTCCTACCCCGACCCAGGACCTCAGCCTGCTCTCTGCTGCATGGACTATTTTCCAGTGAGTCCCTCAGTTTCCCCCGGTCTGTTTCCCTCCCTAACTCCATTTCACCTGGTCTATTAGAAATTGTACGTATGTCCAGGTGGGGCATATGGCCCCTGGGCATTCGGCCCACCCTCTGAGGGCATCTGGCCTGCCCCTGGCCCTGTGGTATGGGAGACATCCGTACCCCAGGCCCCAGGACGTCTGCGGGCATCCGGCGAACCCCTGGCCCTGCGGTGGGGGAGACGTCCCTCACCCAGGCTCCCAAGACGTCTCCCCTGACTTGGTGCGCTTGGGACACTGGGCGCTCCCCTCAGCGGGATTAGTCGGGAAGTGGCGCAGACATGGGGAACCAGGCCTCAAAAGCAAGAGGCTCAGACCCCACTGCAGTGTCTCATTTCTAATTTGGCTACTCTATATTTGTCCCGGGAAGTTCGCAAATAGAAGCTAGTCTTTCTCTGCTCTGACGCCAGCCCTCAGTATTCCTTAGACAATCAATCACACTGGCCTCCTGAGGGAACTTTCAATTATAGCCTCCTCACCAACTTGATTAATTAATTGCCACTGGAGCAGAGAGTAGAGTGAAATCCCATATGTGCAGGCCTTTTGGACTTTGCACTCCCGCCCAGACCTTTATGTTAGGTGTTCAATGACTCAGGTTCTCCTAGTCCGATCTCCAGTTACAGATTGTCAGCCTCTTACTCTGCTCAGTCCTTCTTCCTTTTCAGATCCTCCAGAAGACCTCAGTCGCCTGCCTCCGTCAGCTCGCGATGCCCACCCCTCTCTCCACCACCATCTTTAAGTTCTTTTTCTTCACACGTGTCGCCGCCATCTTAAAGTCCTACATTCTCAACCATGCCGTTGTCCTGCTCTCCTCTTCCGGCAGCTGCACCCCCACGCCCCCTCTCCTTCCGCCTTCACTGCCCTCTTGCCCCACCAAAACACGCTCCTCCCGCCCTCTGGTTCCAGAAGCCACAGACAAGAAGCTGAAGAGAAGGAAAGCAATTGGATATCAGTGACTCAAGTCTTTATATCGGTTTGTCTGTCTGTGTATATGTTTTTGTGTGGGGAGTGTTGCTGACTGTAGTCATTGTGTCTCAGTTTGTATGTTGGTGTGTCTAGGTGTATAGATGAAAAATATTTTCCTACTTCCGGACAGTATTATTAAAAATTGATTTAAAAACAAGCGCTTGTGAAAACTTGGCATTCTAAAACTTCCAGAAAATCTGATAGAAAAATGTTAAGCATTAATGCTAATTTGTGTTTGGCTGAGGCGGGCATGTCCTTGTGGTTATCAGCTGCCTAACTTTACCTAAGGACATTTAAGTCGATGATGTTATCTGCTAAATCTTTTGAGAATAAAATGCTTAAAGGCTTGGCTTTCTATAATATTCAGTAAAGGTCTTGTAAGTAATCTAGCATAGCTGTTACAAATGAGTGAACTAAATAAGTGTGGCAAGTGAACACCTTTTTAATTGTGTGTTACAGTGTGTATACCTATCTACAGCCTAGAAATCTTTGTGGTAACCTAAAACCTTAAAGTTTTGCTAAGTTAAAAAGGTATACTTTGTGCTTAGTGAGAGATTGTGTTGTAAAGCTCATGGTTAACAGAAATTATAAAATGTTCATAAATTTGTCAATCCAAAGAATGCTAGTGTAACAGTTTATAATAGCCTACTTCTCAGTGTTCACTAAAAATTAAGGTACCTAATGGTTTTAAGTTCTAATTAAAACTACTTAAAGTAATAAGGAAAACATTTCTGCATGCTAAAGAATGTGTCTTTTGATCAAAGGAAGTAATTGTTCTAAGGTACAGCTGTTTATTTAGAGAGAGAAATCTAAATGAAAAAGAAGGTTGTAGAAAGTTTGTAGAAGAATTTAATATGGTCATGCTATATAAAATTAAAGCAAGTAAGTATCAATATCAAGTACACAGCAAAATTAGAATTTTATTTCCAGTTAAAAAGACAAAGTTTTCTTAACTGTTAGTCTGCTCTTAATGTTGAAATATTGCAAAAAGTTCTCTAATTGTTGAATCAAAACAGTTTCTCATGCTTAAAGTCTCAGTAAGGTGTCAGAGTATTTAAGAAAATGAGATCTGTGTATTAAAAAGACTAAAAGCTAATCTTTGCTAACAACTGTGTAACCTTCTTTATTTGCTTTAAAGTACTTTGTTGTCATTCTAGTTAAATAGATAAGTATTGCTTCATGGCAACCTATAATCCTATTTAAGCAAGTGCCAAAGAAACTTTCTTCTGACAACTTCCCAAAATCAAATTCAAAAAGGTACTTTTATCTCTAGTTAACTCTGATATTTTCCAGAGGGCCCCTGGAACATGTCAGAGGAACATTTTCTCATTGGAGAAAATATTTAGCTAATTGGCTTATTTATCTGATATATACTTACCTAAAAAGCACTGTCAAAAAGAATGATGCTAAACTTTGTTACTGAATGTTTTGTATTACAGAAATATCCAAATTTCCTTATGACAACTGTCTTACAGTAAGCTCTCATCAGATCTTTAATCATTGTCATTTGTACATCTTTTGTCATCTATACTCACTGTTTATTACTCCTAAACTAATAAGAAACTAGATTTCAGCATAATAGGTATTAGTTACATAAGATTAAGTAAACTAAAGAAGACGATTTTGTAACTTTATGTTTCAAATGTTGATAAAGTGTTTTAAACTTTTTCTCTTAAGCTGACAACAGTTTAGTAAATGACTGCCTTTATAAGCAGAATTGAAACTTTATCTTTCTCTCTACCTGATCCTTCCAGAATTTAAAAACTCTCAGTGACTATTTTTATATTTCATGGCAATATGTTTATTTGCACAAGTTCAATAAGAATCTGCTTTCCTTGTAAGAAGACTGATTAAAAACACAAGTTATACTACCAAATCTTTGACTGGAATGTCATACCTGAGACATAAGTGCGTAAACTCACATATGAACAGACAGCTTTAAGGAACTAAGATTGCCTTTATAAAGCCAACAAAGCCCCTTAGAAGAACTGGCCTAGTACCTTGCTTACAGAGTTCCCAGCAGCCTTACCAGGTGAGTAAAGAAGGTCACTTCCCGGCAAGTGCTAGAACCTCAGGAAAGTTTTGGGAACCTCAAGAAGAGAGGAATTCACCCAAATGTACAGGTACTGCAGGCACAACCTGATGGCAAGTTTGCTTGGCTTTCTGGCCTCAAAAAGCCTTTAAAAGTCCAATCTGAAATTCCTTATAAAAAGTTCCAGCAAAGCATATTTAAAAGAGCCTATGTAATCAATTACTCTTCTTGCTGCACTTATGCAAATAATCAAGCCAACTGTTAATTATTTTCTTAATCTGGCTACTTGTAATAAAAATAAGGGTGATTTTAGAGAAAAGTATTGTTTCAATAATGCACTCTTACCTATACTAAATCCTAATACTAGTCATTGAGATGTAAACTCAATCCAGAATTCCAGTCCCCCGTAATAGCCTGGCTAATGCCCCTACTGGGCCCCTTAATAACAGTTTCTGGTTTACTCTAGTCCCTTGTATCCTCAGGTTCCTCCAACAGCGGCTAACCCAGATGACCCGGGTCGCCACCAACCAGATGTCACTGCACCGTTACGCACCTCTTCCCACTGAACCCCCTCCTTCGGCCTCATACCAGCCTCAAACCCCCACGATGCCCCTTGTCAGCCAGAAGTAGTCAGATCGAGTCGTCGCCCATTATGACCAAAAGGCTGGAATGTTAGGCTGGAGGAAGGAAAATCAAGGACATGCAAACAGAACAGAGAGATACCATAAAAGGAGAACAGCCCACACCCCAAGGTCCATGCCTTATATGGAAAGGGGACAGCTCTTCCTGAATTCCATCCTTCCCATGTGCCAACTAAGACCCGGATGTCAGCCTCCTCCCTCTTGGAAGGAAAAAAGTTTCTAGTTGTCCATTATGTCACCTTCACCCAATCATACCTCTCCACGCCCCCTACGATAGTTGCCCACTCCTCCCCCTCTTAACCCCTTATAAGATGCCACCTCCCTGACCGGGTGTGACTTCCCCGGCCTGTCATAGCCAGACGGCGTAACAGCACCCGGGAGATGCACTCAAACAAACGACATGGCCCTTTGTTCCCTCTCTTCACCTGCTTATTTTGGTTAGAATTTATTGGAATTTATCTGACAGTTGTAACAAGCAATTTACGGAAGGAAGAGCAAAGAAATGTACTGTTCCTCACTCCCAATTTTCCTCTACACACCAGTCAATAAAAGAAAAACAGTAACACACACAGGAAGCTGCTCCCTGAGGTCATCCCCGAATCCCCTCTGAGTCAGCACAGCCCCAGGGCTGTTAGTGGAAGGGCTGCATGGCCACTATCGATAAGCCAGAAGGAAAACCAGAATAAAGCTAATTTGTCATGACACCATTTTCTTACTTCCATTATGACTCACTGTGGAGATACCACACAGATTTATTGGTAACTCTACTTAAACTTGCTTTTGAGAGACTTTTTTGCCAAAAAGAGTAAATGCTCAGAGGGTAGGAGAGAAGAGAAAGTGTGTGATGGCATAGTGGCAAATAAAGTAGGAACGGGTGCTCCAGGAAATGAGAAGTGTTTCAAAGCAGATCAGAGCCTAGAATCTTTGCAAAGGTGTGGAGTTTATGTATCTCCTTTTCAAGAAAATATGACCATTCCTGTCCATACTGTACAGGTTTTTCTTCCAGGCATCTGTGGTGACAGCTGTTCAAGAAACACATGACAAACCTGTTGTCTTCCTTCCTGGTCATCATCACTTATAATACTGTGGAAAGACCCATGAGAAGATGGCTGAGGATACAGATGCCCCAGGGGAAGCTGACACCAGAGGGCTGGGAGTCCAGAGGATGGGGCCCCATTACGTAGCTCAAGGAGGGAGGGGGGATAAGGGAAGAGGCACTGAGTGGGGCTCGGACCACGCCAAGTACACCTGTGACAGGGAAAAACCGTCCGCAATATTTAAAACGTCTGGACAAGTAATGACTCTATACCATCTTAGTACACTGATGGATAGTGATTGCAATGGGGTGTGTGAGGGGGACTTGATTATATGGTGAATGTTGAAATCACAATGTTGCTCATGTAAAACCTTCATAAGATTGTATATCAATATACCTGAATAAAAAATTTTAAAGAACCACTAAAAAAAAACAGTTCTGGAGAAACAAGGAACATTATTTTGTGAACGCTCAAATAGTGTTGTTAACTAGAATCACCATGCTATACACTAGATCTCCAAAACTTATTCATCTTGTAACTGAGAGTTTGTACCCTTTGACCAACATCTCCCCATTCCTTCCACCTTCCAGTCATTCTGTTTCTATGAGTTTGTTTTTTTTGGAGTCCACATGGTATTTGCCTTTCTCTGAGTTATTTTCCTCTGCATAATGCCCTCCAGGCCCATCCATGTTGTCACAAATGGCAGGATTTGCTTCCTTTTCATGGCTGAAGAATACTCCATTACACACACACACACACACACACACACACACACACACACACACACACACACACACACACACACAGCTTTATCCATTGAAGGGGATTATTTTTATTTTTGAGGCATTTTGAAATCTGGATTATTTAACATAAAGAACCTGTTCAAGTAGAAAATCACCAAGTGTAAGAACATGAATGAACCCCTTCCAGGGCTCCAGAGGTGTGTGTCCCGCCCGCCCAGCTCTCTGACAGAGGAGGAGCATAAGGGGCCTGCAGCAATCCATCACTAACTATGGAAACACCGGGGCTGGAAGGAGATTAGTGCCTCTCAGGACTAGAAGGGGCCTCAGAGCACGCCCCGCCCCTCACACCCACCCCAGGCCCCGGGTGTAGGCATCCCCAGGGCCCATCCTGGCTCCTCTCCCAGTCCTCACAGTCCTCCCTGGGGGTGCTCTATGCGTCCCCACAGGAACACAGGGCAGAACTTAAAATGATATATTTGTTAATGATAACAGATAAAAATGGAGACTGTGTGATTCATTAACTATTTGCTAAGGGCCAGGCATATGTGAGAGGCTCCATATTACATATTTTTCACCACTTAATTAATCCCTTTGTCCCAACAGTCAATAGCCCTATAAGGGCAGCAGCCATGTGTACATTGCATGTTTGTAAATCCAACCCCTGACACAGATCAAGACATAATAGGCACTTAATAAACATGGGATGAATTCATATTGTTAAACCCCCTTACTTCAGAGTGGAGCATACTGTGCCTCTGAACAATTAGATGCTATGGGCAAAGTCATACTCCCAGACGATGACATGCCGCAGAGTAAGACCAGTGCTTCCTGAGGAACAATGCTGATGGTAAAGGCTCATCAGACACTGCTTGGGGGAGAGCAACTTTAAGGAAGGTATCATTTGGATTAAAGCACCCTGGAATTGGACAAAGAGCACCACATTCAAGCCCCAGGTCTGTGTCTCTGCAGTGGACACCTATGAATAGCCTCCCAGAGCTCCTTTCCTCCTAACAAAGAGCCTCGCTGGCACTGCACTTCTGAAGGACCTAACCTCACTCCACACCATCAGTACACACCCCAGGGTCACACGCAGCAGGGGAGTCCACAACGAACCTACAATGACCGACCAATAGACTCACGCCAGTCGGCCTTAGTGAATGTCAAGACATCTGCTTCTGATGCTGTTTGATGGCCCTTCCACAGTGGATGTTGCGCTCATTCATGAGATTTAGAACTCCCTCACACCAGCATGAAGCTCTGGATCAAACCATACCTGAAGCCCATCCCATGGCTGGATTTTTCAGTTATAAGAACCACTAAATACCTTTTATTATTTAAGCCTGTCTGAGGGTTTTCTTTTGCTTGCAGCCAGAACAAAATCCTAGTATGTGCTAGATGTCCAACACTGGAAAAGTAAACATGGAGATAACTTTCACTTCAAAAGGACATCTTGTAGATCAATGAAGGACAAGAAAGGGCCTAAAACAATGTCTGGCACTTAACCAGCACTAAATGTTCTTTACTTCTATGGAAGGCTCCACCACCAATTTCCTTTAAATAGCTTTTTCACCTACTACACTAAAGGAATGATTTACAAATGATCTTCCACTTAGCAAAGCAGCAAGAGGAGCCAAAAATAAAGGCATAAAAAAAGGTTAAATGTCATTGATAACTGAAGCTCAATGAAAAATGGAAAAAAAATCACTTAAGTTATAATAAACATCTACATAACACCTACAAGCACACAGTCACAGACTTTATTATACATATACCCATGTATAAACAAAAATGTGATGCAATATAAATCTAATTCTTACAAAACAAGAAGACCGTCGCTGCCTGAAGGGGGCCATCAGCAGCTGCGCTGTGTTTGCTTCCCTCCCTGCCCACCCCGCTCCCTCCCCCCCATCTTACCGCCCAGCACGCACAGTACACACGGAGGGACCAGGGCAAATAAGGTTTCAGTCAAGTGGGCTGACCCGAAGGCTGCGGTGCTCAGTAGAGGGGGTTCCCTAGGTGAGCAGGACAAGCCAGAAAAAGGAGGTAAAGACGCGTCCTTGCAAGAACCATCCAGAGGCAAAGCCAGACAAGCCAGGTTGCCTCAATTCTGCAGGGCAAAGTCCAGGCCGGACAGGGGAGAAAGGGCCACGGAAGTCAGGGGTAAGAGATAGCAGTGCGGAAGGAAGAGTGAAACTCAGTCAAGACAGTAGCCAATATCAGCAACAGTCACTTACTTACTAAGCACAACACCATTAAGATCTTTACTTGTGTTATAGATCTCATTCAATTCTCACACAAACCCCTGAAGCTATTATTCTCCCTATTTTTAAACTCATGGAAAAATCTTATCATACACAGTAGTAAAGAGAGCAGTTCATGAAACGTGGTCTGTAATGGCTAACTATAAAAATAATCTGTGGCAACTCTTGATTTATCGGTACTTCCTCTACCTGCTTCTCACCACTGTTCTCACCCTCAGCCCCAAGAAATCACCAGCAAGACATGTCAGCAAGCTCAGGCAAAAATTTGAGTCAACTTCATAGTTTTGACTTTGTAACCTTATGGACTGGTTTCTAAAGCAAGTGAATCTCCCTTCCCCTGGTAGGAATAGGCTCCATCTCTGCTCTGTCATCAGCAGTGACCCCAGAAAACACCAGTGAGACAGCACAGTTGTGCGGCCATGTCATTTCGGTCCCTCCATGCCTCTGACCCGCAGACAAGGGAGGAGACGTGATGAGGTATCGGAGACCTGAAAGGACCAGCCAGGGGACTCGAGGCGTAACAGCGCAAGAGTGGTGCTGAGAGGGCACCTCTCACATTTTTTGATCAAATGGTTGTTAACAATAAAATTCTATACAGGGGACTAGATACACAATCATTAATCAACCCCCAGCCCAACTCTCAACAGCCTCCAGTCTTCTGAAGCATAGCGAACAAGTTCTTACATATGGAACAAGTTCTTACATGGTGAACAATGCAAGGACAGTCATATCACAGAAACTGTTTCAGTTCTGATCACGCATCACGAACTATAAACAATCAAGTCAGATATGATTATTCATTTGATTTTTATACTTCATTTATATGTGAATCCCACATTTCCCCCGTATTTTTTAATAAAATGCTGAAGTAGTAGGTAGATCGAAATAAAGATAGAAAGCATAATTTAGTGCTGTAAGAAGGCAAGTGTAGATGATCAGGTCTGTGCCTAAAGACTAGGTATTAATCCAAGTTAGACAAGGGCAACAAAACGGTACAGAAGATTTCTCTCAAAACTGGGGCAGTGAGGTTCTAAGCCTGACCTCTGTTGGCCCCCAATGTCTCACCCGATGGCTCCCCCTGCGACTGTGCCTGTCTTAGGCTGTTCCTCCCTTGAGGAATCTTACCCGTCTCTGGCTAACCAGCCATCTTCCGGGGCCACACAGGGAGATGTAAAACTGGTAAGTGAGAGAGAAGTAATGTTCCTTGAAAATGTTAGCTTTTTACTTCTTTGCAGATTTATGCCCCCCAGCTTCTATGCCCAGCACTTGCCTTGAGGTATCTTTACTACTTGGAAGACTTATGATACTCGGTAATTTCGAATATGAGGCACGAATTATAGTAAAGGGCTGTAATGAGGAAGGAAGAAGAAAAGCTATGGAAGTAGCACATGGAAGAAAACAGGAGAGGATTATTTCTACAACATAACTTCTTATAGAGTAATGTGAGCATCTACAGTTTTTAACAAACTACTAATAAAATTGCCTACACACATTAACAGAATAGGAATACAGATACATAACAAAAGCAGACCTACAATTTCTGCCCATATCCAATGAAACCGAGAACAGCACTTACGTAACCCAGGCATTTGTGAAAACTTATCCATAATATGAGGGATATTGTCTAATTGAATTTGAATACGAAAACGTTAGTGTCTCTGGAAATTTGAATTGTACGGAGATGAATGATGAATAAGCAGAATTTGGTAGAGAACAAAGTAGTGTGAAAGGAAAACTTTTGAAGCATACATACAAAAGCTAAAACAATTCACCAGTACACCTGCACTATAAAAAATGTTGAAGTCCTTCAAGTAAAACAAAAGTGAGGCCACATGAAAATTTCTATCTAAACAAAGGAATGATGAGCATAAGAACTATATAATCATTAAATCTCAGTATTAAATCTCCTTAATATAAAATCCAGCGTTTACAACAACAACAAAAGAAAAATCCTCAGTTCTGCTCTACACAAAAAAACAAACAACTGAATGGATGGAACTTACGACATGTCAAGTACACAGAGTAAACAAGCATGGAGCTTGCAAGACATGTTTGTTACAAATGAAGTAGAACACATGTGGTCTAAACATAGATAGGAAGGGATCGAAGAACCAAGTGGTCACCTAGCACTCATGAGCACCCAAAATTGGCCACCCACTGCTGGAACCCATTCTGGACCAAAGCGTCTGCCTGAGACAGGGGGAGACAAGGTCTTGATACCCAAGAGGGGCTTTGACAAGAGACCTACTATGGCCAGGCATGCTTGCCCCTGCACTTCTCCAACAGAGGGTGTGTGTATGGGCTCTAGCCCCCTTCCAACTCCCGAGTCCCAATGCCCATTCTCAGAGCTGGTCCTCATGACCACATCATCAGCCGGGAATGGTGTGGAGGCAGAGAGAAAGAGACAGGCTATGTGAATGCTGCTCAAGCCAGGATCCAAATACTATAGTCTAATACATTCACCTACTCTGTCTTCTTTCCCTTGCTTCTTAGGGTGTTTGAATCATTTATTAAGTCCATTTAAACAGCTTAATTTGGTCTGTGGGTCTCTTTATGTCTTCTAGGACAGTATCTTTGGAGGCCACAATAGCATCAACATAATTTCCCACCACCACAATTACAGGAAATGATTCGGTAAATTCTCCTATATCCACATAACAAATTATATATTTAAACTACATTTACACAGTTTGAAATAACATAAGCATTATTAATATTAATTGAAAAACAAAATATAAATATTAACAGAATGTAATTAAAAATATCCAAATTTTATTGAAGGAAAAGGTTTCTTTACAGATTTATGTATACATTTAAGGAAATGCACTAAAATACTACCAAGTTATCTCCAAGGTAAATATATACACATGACCTTTACATTTTTTTATATTTTTTATATGTGTTACTGCTGTAATCTGGAAAAATTTATAAACTCTTAAATATGCAGAGAAGTTCAAGATTCAAATTGGCGGCGTGAGAGGTGAGACAGAGAACTCCTCCCAAAACCACAAATAGCATGAAAATGTATGCAATTTGGGTCATGCAAATAACCCAAAAACAGCAACAGGAAGGAAGGCTGCACCAGTCTGCACGGAGACCTCACGAACAGAGCGGACCTCACCCAAAAGCGAAACGAACGAAGACCTTGATCGGGCTGGACCCGAGCCCTTCCCCCGCCCCAGCTCACCAGCGGGAGGAAGAAAAACGGGGCGGGGGACGGGGTGGAGGCCTGGGACTGCCGAACACCCGGTCCCGGTACTCTGCGTTGAGAGCGGAAACCTACCTTGTGTGCTGCTCTGGAGGATGGGCAACTCGGACAGGCGGAGTCTTAAGACACTTGACATTCCGGGCCGTTTGTGGAGGACAGGATCCCCACCTGGCCGCTCTGGGTCACGGGAAACGCAGGCGGTCCGAGAGGCTTCCTTGCAGCAAGAGGGCTGCCGAAGGGGTGGGGTTTGCGGGCGAGCTCGCAGCGCAGGGGCGGGTGAGAGCTGGAAGGGCTTGTCTGCGTGCGCACTGCCCAGCAGGTTAGGAACTTTGGGGAGCTTCAGGGGCTCCATCCCGCTGGCTGCCTGCTCGGCTCCGAGGACCCCCACTGTGACACGCAGCCAGCTTGCGCCTCCCTCCTAGCCTGCCAGCACCGGGTTCGCAAACCGACAGTCACTGTGCTAGCATCAGGGGAGCCAGAGGGAGGCCCCGCCCACCACAGCTAGAGATGCTGAGCACAGAGGCTTACACCTGTGTGCTTAGCCCACTGGCTCTGACACCCGAGACAGGCAGCGCAGACGGGAATCAGGAAACACATCTCTCCTTCCCACAGGCAGCAGGTCCACTCCCCTATGGCCCCCAACCTCACTCTATGGGCTGAGCAGCTCCAGAGACTGACTGGTGCTTCTGGGCACTACTGGGTACCTCATAGTAATATGAAATGTCAAAAGAACATGGTTCAGACCAAATCTCACTAACCCCAGAAAAAGGCCTAAATGAAACTGAACAGACCACTCTGCCTGAGAGTTTAAAATAAAAAAGACATATGCACACTTATATTGATCGCAGCACTATCTACAATAGCCAAGAAATGGAAGCAACCTAAGTGTCCATCAATAGACGAATGGATAAAGAAGATGTGGTACATATACACAATGGAATATTATTCAGCCATAAGAAGAAAACAAATCCTACCATTTGCAACAACATGGATGGAACTAGAGGGTATTGTGCTCAGTGAAATAAGCCAGGCAGAGAAAGACAAGTATCAAATGATTTCACTCATCCGCGGGGTATAACAACAAAGAAAAAAACTGAAGGAACAAAAGAAAACAGCACCAGACTCACAGAACCCAAGAATGTACTAACACTTACCAAACGGAAACGGACTGGGGAGGGTGGGTGTTAAGGGCGGGATAACGGGGAAAGAAAAGGACGC
This sequence comes from Manis javanica, assembly GCF_040802235.1. Taxonomy (NCBI): domain Eukaryota; kingdom Metazoa; phylum Chordata; class Mammalia; order Pholidota; family Manidae; genus Manis; species Manis javanica. Next base: position 29,420,863 of record NC_133165.1, read on the forward strand.
ATTACTATTAGCAGACATAATGTAGGGGGACCGGCACGGGGAGGGCTGTACAACACAGAGAAGACAAGTAGTTCCTCTATAGCATCTTAGTATTCTGATGGACAGTGCCTGTAATGGGGTATGTGGGGGGGACTTGGTGATTGCGGGAGGCTAGTAAACATAATGCTCCTCATGCAATTGTAGATTAATGAGGCCAAAATTAAAAATAAATAAATAATAAATAAATAACAGGGCACAAAGTATGAATAATTGTCAGGAAAAAAGACAGTTCTTCAACAAATAAGAGACACTCAACCCCACTTATAAGAGAAATGCAAATTAAAACAATACTCTATCACCTTTGTAAAGACAAAGATCAAAAAGTGTAACAGTTTGGACATGGGGTTGGGGAAACAAGACTTCTCTTAAATCTTTCCTCCAAAGAGAAATTTAGCAAAATATATCAGTTTTTTAAATTTATATTCCTTTTGAACAGCAACTTTACTTTTAAGAATTAATCTTACAAATTCACATATATGTAACACGCTATTTGTTCACGGATAGTCTTTATGGCTCGGCTAACAAAGTATTAGAGGCCAAAAATTGTCTATCGATCTGCGTCTTGGCAAATAAATTATGGTGTGTACACATGATGGAATATCAAGAAACCTTTTTAAAAAATGGGCTGTTCTATATGTACTTACATGCAAAAACTGACAAAATATAGAGCAAAATGCTAAAAAGTAAATGTGGTATGCTATCACTTGTACTTTAAAATAATTATATTCAGATACACACACATACACACACATGCTTGCCCACACACTCACAGGATGGGCGAGAAGAAACCAACTAAGTGTGAAGCTGCAGTGAGCGTTCTCCCCTACCTGCCTCTTCAGTAGGAGCTGGACAGTCTGTGTTAAAAGCCATAAAAACTGTGCTTCAGCCCATGTAATTCCACTTCTAGTAATCCATCCTGAAATGCTGAAAGAGCTTTCTGTTCACATGTGTCCAATGAATTATCTATACTGAAGAAAAGTCGGAAGCAAGTACCATGTGTATTGGCTGAGCCATTTAATAATCCTCAGTTCTGGGCAGAGTACCACAGAGAAGAGAGCTGCTCAAAAAGAAAGCCCAGGAGATCTTTAGAGGCTCTTTTATATTCAGCGGAGTAATGACCAATGCACGTATGTCAGGCAACTACCAAGAAAATGCCAACAGAAAATATTAGAAGGAATAATATCTATACTTCATACAGGTCCAAGAATAATGCCTGTTATCAACAACTAGAAAGATAAACCTCATGATTTGGGGCCCTCAATAGAAAAATCAGAAGAGTTTTGCTTCAGTAGTATGAGGGAAGAAAAACAACCTTGGACTGGTCCCACTTAACAGGGCTTAATAGCAAGACATGATAGAATAAAACTGTCTCCGAGTGATTTAACCATATCCTAAAAATAGTTCAAAAAATCTTATAGGTATGCAGTATATCTAGCACTCAATAAGATAAAATTCATAATGTCTATCAGCCAATCAAAAATTACCAGACATTCAAAAAATAGAAAAACAAGACACATAATAAGAAAAAGCAATGAATCAGAACTGAACTAGAAATGACACAAGTGACAAACTTAGTATACAGGAGATTTAAATGATCACTATATGTTTATTCCAGATGTTCAGGAAGCTACAGGAATGGTTGAATGTAAGTATAGATGTGGAATATACAAACAAAACTCTCATACCAAATTTCTAGTGAATTAAAAAATACCATTTCTGACATGAATAATATACTGGATGGGATTAACAGTGGACTTGAACTTAACACAAAACTAATAAACTTGAATGCATAGCAACAGCAACTGTCCAAAATGAAACACAGACTGTAAAGAGACTAAAAAATATAAAAGAAGCAGAGCAGCAGTGAACTCTGGTACAGCCCCATTTCATTTGAGTCTCTATAGGAGAGGAGAAAGAGGGAATTAAAGAAAAAAAATGGCCAAAATCTTCCAAATTTGATGAAACTATAAACCCACAGACCCAAGAAGCTCAATAAATCCCAAGTACAAGAAACAAAGAAACCACATGAAGGCACTTTATAATCAAACTGCTTAAAACAAATAGTAAAGAGAAAACCTCAAAAACAACCAAAGAAAAAAGACACTCTATGTGGAGGAACAAAAATAGTGATGGCAGAACATTTCTCATCAGAAACAATTACAAACAGGGCAATTTCCCTCCTGGGTATGTATGCCCAAGAGAAATAAAAATATATGTCTGTGTGAAAACTTGTACATAAATGTGTATAGAGGCATAATTCAAGGGGGAATGGCATTATTCATGTTTTCCATTAAGTGAAAACCATCTAGCTGTCCATCAAGTGATCCATGGATAAATAAAATGTGCTATATCCATACAATAGAATATCATTCGTGAATAAAAGGAGTGGTTGCTAGGGGCAGGGAGAAAGGGAGAAGAGTGACAGCTCCCCCTCCCACCCCCCCACCTCCCAGACACTGACACTCAACAGCTTTCCTGGTCATCCCCCGAAGGGGAGGGGACAGGGGGGACATTTCCTTCTGCCTCACCCTTCCTTCCCTGGAGTGTGCAGCCTGTGGGTGCTCAAGTGTATGAGGCTTCCTGTTAGGCTCCCCATCGTGGGCAGCTTCCGTTCCTGCACTATTCATCCTCACAGGTCATGAGACCTGAATTTCAAGGTTGTGTGGATTTGAAAAAGTAGCCTTGGTGCTTAGCTTATCTCACTGTATTCCACTGTCACTCCAGGGGGAAAATAAACTCCCAGCCTGGGGCAAGTTACCTTTGAAGCCAAAATCAAACACAGGGAGAAATTAAGTAGGAGAACCCATTTACTGCTTACAAACTGTGGTCCACGTCTGCTTGCCTGGTCTCTCACAACCGGCTCTAAGAAGGGGTCCCACCCAACCTACTTGCTCCCCCATGTAATTATCTGTTGCTGTGGAGATGGACTACTTCTCTCCACCCTTTGGAAACACTTATTGATATGGAGACTCACTAAGGCCAGGTGAGAGATTCTGCAAATACTGCAATTTTAACCACACCCACTTTCTCTTAGATTTTGACATGGAGATTTTTTTCTTTCTTTCTTGTCAGTTTTTTGTTGCTTTTAAGATGTGTTATATTTTTCCCAACACATATAATTTTTTTCACCTGATGAGTTGGTTCAAGCAAACTAGCTTGCATTGTGGGTAAAAGTGTAATATTCCCAGAATATCTTGCCTGGCTTTAGTACATCTACATGTCAATAGGCTTTCCTTCAGAGGTGGAAAGAAGTCTGGCTTTAGTGCATTTGCATCATTCCTCAGGGATGGAGAGAAGTTCATCTCCATATCAATGGGTAATTACCTGGGCAAGGAGGGCTTATCTGTCTGTACCTGAGAGGTGAGGGGGAGGGCTGGTTTTGCTTCTGCTGGAGCCAGAGAGAGAAACCGCCCAGGACTGCAGTTTGTAAGCAATAAATGGATTTTAAACTTTATTTCTCCCTTTGACTGATTTTGGTTTTTACACGTATTTTGCCCCGGAATTTCCTCTCCCTGAACTTACACCATGTTCCTGGAAGCCACATGATTTTAAATCCATTAATCACTTAAAAATTGTAGCCACTAACCTCCAGGGGACATTGAGGCTGCCCGGTGGCCCTCTGCCACTTCTCTCGGTCATCCTCCATCCATCCTTAAAGAAGACCCTCACACCTTTCTCTTTTCCTGCTTTCTTCAGATCTCTTTTCACAGTGCACCTCATGAGGGAGTTCTTGCTTGAGAACTCTATAAGAAGCAACACTTGCATCCCCATTACTATCTCCTTTATATGTCTTAGTAATAATCTTACACATGGACTATGGTTAGGGCAGAACTGAAATTTCACTGTGCCCTTGAGTTTCTGGAATTCTGTGTGCTGGGCTGTACTTTAAGTCTTTCTCCCTTTCATCTTGTTAACTCCACCCGTCGAGATGCCTCCTACTTTGCTTGAATGGTCTAGGAGGCTGTGGTGGACCTGAGCGCTTCCCTCCTTTTGTTGGTTGGGTGATTAATGCATTCATAAACTACTTACTGTGCCGTGTGCTGTGATTCAGGTGCGCCTACCAGAGCTGATGTGGGGCCTGGAGAAGGCTTCTGTGAGGAAGGCCAGAGGCTGCGAGTACCTAGCTGAGGGGACAGCCCCCCGTGGGCCGTGGGGAAGAGCTGATGCTCCACCTCTTTCTACCTTTGCACATGAGCAGATGATAGCCCTAGGGCCCTCAGTGTTCTCATCTATAAAATGGGGGTACTGCTTTGAAGATTGTAGGGACAAACCCATAAAACCCCCTTGTGTGGACCTCTTCAAAGACACACAGAGTCAGCCTTCAAGATTTCAGTGTTCAACAGTTTTAACCATGAAGAATTTCTTGCTTCAAATTTGTCTCTTATTAACTCAAATTGGTTAATTAGTGATGTATTTGCTATGTTTCTGACCAATCTACTGTAGCACTTAGAAAAATATAGCAATAGATACTCAGAAAACAAAACATTTTTTAAAAACAAGGCAATTATTAATTCTAATTAGTAAAACAGTATTATGTTTAAAATACCATACTCCCAAAGAGTACTAAAAGGTTTATATCTTTTTTTTTTTTGAGAGGGTATCTCTCATATTTATTGATCAAATGACTGTTAACAACAATAAAATTCTGTATAGGGGAGTCAATGCTCAATGCACAATGATTAATCCATCTCAAGCCTAATTCTCGTCAGTCTCCAATCTTCTGAAGCATAACGAACAAGTTCTTACATGGTAAACAAATTCTTACATAGTGAATAAGTTCTTACATGGTGAACAGTACAAGGGCAGTCATCACAGAAGCTTTTGGTTTTGATCACGCATTATGAATGATAAACAATCAGGTCAAATATGAATATTCTTTTGATTTTTTTTTTTTTTTTGAGAGGGCATCTCTCATATTTATTGATCAAATGGTTGTTAACAACAATAAAATTCAGTATAGGGGGGTCAATGCTCAATGTACAATCATTAATCCATCTCAAGCCTAATTCTCGTCAGTCTCCAATCTTCTGAAGCATAACGAACAAGTTCTTACATGGTGAACGAATTCTTACAGAGTGAATAAATTCTTACATGGTGAACAGTACAAGGGCATTCATCACAGAAACTTTCGGTTTTGATCATGCAATATGACCTATAAACCATCAGGTCAAATATGAATATTCATTTGATTTTTGTACTTGATTTATATGTTGATCCCACATTTCTCCTATTATTATTATTATTTTTATTTTTAATAAAATGCTGAAGTGGTAGGTAGATGCAAGATAAAGGTAGAAAACATAGTTTAGTGCTGTAAGAAGGCAAATGTAGATGATCAGATGATCAGGTGTGTGCCTATGGACTAAGTATTAATCCAGGCTAGACAAGGGCAGCAAGACATCCACGGATGCAGAAGATTCCTCTCAAAGCAGGGGGGGTGAGGTTCTGAGCCTCACCTCTGTTGATCCCCAAATTCTCACCTGATGGCCCCCCTGCGACTGTGCCTGTCTTAGGTTGTTCCTCCCTTGAGGAATCTTACCCGTCTCTGGCTAACCAGTCATCTTCCGGGGCCATACAGGGAAATGTAAAGTTGGTAAGTGAGAGAGAAGCCATATTGTTTGCAAAGGTTAGCTTTTTACTTCTTTGCAGATTTATGCCCTGTGGCTTCTATGCCCAGCACTTGTCTCGAGGTATCTTTACCACCTGGAGGAATTATGATACTCGGTAAATTCGATATGAGGCACGAATTCTATTTAAGGTTTGTAATTAGGAAGGAAGAAGAAAAGCTATAGATGTAGCATATGAAGGAAACTTGGGAGGATTGATTATTTCTTTGACATATCTTCTTGTATAGTACCTTAAGTATGTATAGGTTTTAAACTACTAACTAATTTGCACACACATATTAACATAATAGGAATACAGTGACATAAACAAAGCAAATCTATAATTACCAGCCATCTCCAGTGAAGCCAAGAAAACCATTTAGGCACCCTAGGCATTTGTGAAAATTTATCTATGATATGATGGATATTTTCCAACTGTACTTGAACCATCAGACAAATTAAAGCAGCCCATTTCTGGGATCTGTTCACATCCCATATGTTCTTTTAACCATAGATAGTCTATAGTCATGAGATTTTGGGGTGCTACAACTTGCACCCCTCCCAACTCCTGGTTGAGTTCCAACAGTACAGATCCAGTCAAATTCGTTGTCTCACTGTATGCACATGCCAGCCTAGACATCTCCCTCCTCATTCTTATGGCAAGTCCAGGAGATGGTGGGCTGGATGCAGCCACAACCGCAGCATCGTCCGGATCCCTGTGGAGGCTTTTTGATGATCATCCCCGGCACGAGTCCTCCAGAGAGTGCTGATGCCGGAAGCTCCTCCTCATATCGTATCTTAGTTCATTTTCTGGGTATCCAAGCTAGGCCTTGATCTTCTGCATAGAAACAAACAGACCCTTTGCCCACACTTTGACATGCCCTCTATACCACTGTGCAGAACTCATTGGAGGTCAGCACACAGTAACTGCTTTTTTTTTTTTTTTTTTTTTTTTTAATTAAGAGAAAGGAATATTATCAGAAAAGAGTACCTCCATAGCTGATCATCTGACACCCTTTAAGTGATCAACATTAAGGATATTTAAAGCATGCGTTGATCTTTGATTTACCAATAGTTTTATCCTGTTAAGGAGTAATCCCCCTTTTCTTTCTTTCTTTCTTTTTTTTTTAAATTTTTAATCTACACTTACCTGAAGAATACTATGTTTACTATGCTCTCCCCTATATCAGGTCCCCCCTAACAACCACATTACGGTTACTGTCCATCAGCTTAGCAAAATGTGGTAGAGTCACTACTTGTCCTCTCTGTGTTGTGCAGCCCACCCTCCCCTTTCTCCCTCCCCCCCATGCATGCTAATCTTAATACCCCCCTTCTTCTCCCCCCCCCCTTATCCCTCCCTGCCTACCCATCCTCCCCAGTTCCTTTCCCTTTGGTACCTGTTAGTCCATTTTTGGGTTCTGTAATTCTGCTGCTGTTTTGTTCCTTCAGTTTTTCCTTTGTTCCTATACTCCTCAGATGAGTGAAATCATTTGGTATTTCTCTTTCTCCGCTTGGCTTATTTCACTGAGCATAATACTCTCCAGCTCCATCCATGTTGCTGCAAATGGTTGGATTTTTCCACTTCTTATGGCTGAGTAGTATTCCATTGTGTATATGTACCACATCTTCTTTATCCATTCATCTACAGATGGACATTTAGGTTGCTTCCAATTCTTGGCTATTGTAAATAGTGCTGCGATAAACATAGGAGTGCATCTGTCTTTCTCAAACTTGATTGCTGCGTTCTTAGGGTAAATTCCTAGGAGTGGAATTCCTGGGTCAAATGGTAGGTCTGTTTTGAGCATTTCGATGCACCTCCATACTGCTTTCCACAATGGTTGAACTAATTTACATTCCCACCAGCAGTGTAGGAGGGTTCCCCTTTCTCCACAGCCTCGCCAACATTTGTTGTTGTTTGTCTTTTGGATGGCAGCTATCCTTACTGGTGTGAGGTGATACCTCATTGTAGTTTTAATTTGCATTTCTCTGATAATTAGCGATGTGGAGCATCTTTTCATGTGTCTCTTGGCCATCTGTATTTCTTTTTTGGAGAACTGTCTGTTCAGTTCCTCTGCCCATTTTTTAATTGGGTTATTTGTTTTTTGTTTGTTGAGGCGTGTGAGCTCTTTATATATTCTGGACGTCAAGCCTTTATCAGATCTGTCATTTTCAAATATATTCTCCCATACTGTAGGGTTCCTTTTTGTTCTATTGATGGTGTCTTTCACTGTACAGAAGCTTTTCAGCTTAATGTAGTCCCACTTGCTCATTTTTGCTGTTGTTTTCCTTGCCCGGGGAGATATGTTCAAGAAGAGATCACTCATGTTTATGTCTAAGAGGTTTTTGCCTATGTTTTTTTCCAAGAGTTTAATGGTTTCGTGACTTACATTCAGGTCTTTGATCCATTTTGAGTTTACCTTTGTATATGGGGTTAGACAATGGTCCAGTTTCATTCTCCTACATGTAGCTGTCCAGTTTTGCCAGCACCATCTGTTGAAGAGACTGTCATTTTGCCATTGTATGTCCATGGCTCCTTTATCAAATATTAATTGACCATATATGTTTGGGTTAATTTCTGGGGTCTCTAATCTGTTCCACTGGTCTGTGGCTCTGTTCTTGTGCCAGTACCAAATTGTCTTGATTACTATGGCTTTGTAGTAGAGCTTGAAGTTGGGGAGTGAGATCCCCCCTACTTTATTCTTCTTTTTCAGGATTGCTTTGGCTATTCGGGGTCTTTGGTGTTTCCATATGAATTTTTGAATTATTTGTTCCAATTCATTGAAGAATGTTGCTGGTAATTTGAGAGGGATTGCATCAAATTTGTATATTGCTTTCGGCAGGATGGCCATTTTGACGATATTAATTCTTCCTAGCCATGAGCATGGGATGAGTTTCCATTTATTAGTGTCCCCTTTAATTTCTCTTAAGAGTGACTTGTAGTTTTCAGAGTATAAGTCTTTCACTTCCTTGGTTAGGTTTATTCCTAGGTATTTTATTCTTTTTGATGCAATGGTGAATGGAATTGTTTTCCTGATTTCTCTTTCTATTGATTCGTTGTTAGTGTATAGGAAAGCTACAGATTTCTGTGTGTTGATTTTGTATCCTGCAACTTTGCTGTATTCCGATATCAGTTCTAGTAGTTTTGGAGTGGAGTCTTTAGGGTTTTTTATGTACAGTATCATATCATCTGCAAATAGTGACAGTTTAACTTCTTCTTTACCAATCTGGATTCCTTGTATTTCTTTGTTTTGTCTGATTGCCGTGGCTAGGACCTCCAGTACTATGTTAAATAACAGTGGGGAGAGTGGGCATCCCTGTCTGGTTCCCGATCTCAGTGGAAATGCTTTCAGCTTCTCGCTGTTCAGTATAATGCTGGCTGTGGGTTTATCATATATGGCCTTTATTATGTTGAGGTACTTGCCCTCTATTCCCATTTTGCTGAGAGTTTTTATCATGAATGGATGTTGAATTTTGTCAAATGCTTTTTCAGCATCTATGGAGATGATCATGTGGTTTTTGTCTTTCTTTTTGTTGATGTGGTGGATGATGTTGATGGATTTTCGAATGTTGTACCATCCTTGCATCCCTGGGATGAACCCCACTTGGTCATGGTGTATGATCCTTTTGATATACTGTTGAATTCTGTTTGCTAATATTTTATTGAGTATTTTTGCATCTACATTCATCAGGGATATTGGTCTGTAATTTTCTTTTTTGGTGGGGTCTTTTCCTGGTTTTGGTATTAGGGTGATGTTGGCTTCATAGAATGAGTTTGGGAGTAGTCCCTCTTCTTCTATTTTGTGGAACACTTTAAGGAGAATGGGTATTATGTCTTCTCTGTGTGTCTGATAAAATTCCGAGGTAAATCCGTCCGGCCCCGGGGTTTTGTTCTTGGGTAGTTTTTTGATTACTGTTTCAATTTCTTTGCTTGTAATTGGTTTGTTTAACTTTTGTGTTTCTTCCTTGGTCAGTCTTGGGAGGTTGTATTTTTCTAGGAAGTTGTCCATTTCTTCTAGGTTTTCCAGCTTGTTGGCATATAGGTTTTCATAGTAGTCTTTAATAATTCTTTGTATTTCTGTGGAGTCTGTCGTGATTTTTCCATTCTCATTTCTGATTATGTTGATTTGTGTTGACTCTCTTTTTCTCTTAATAAGTTGGGCTAGAGGCTTATCTATTTTGTTTATTTTCTCAAAGAACCAGCTCTTGTTTTCGTTGATTTTTGCTATTGTTTTATTCTTCTCAATTTTGTTTATTTCTTCTCTGATCTTTATTATGTCCCTCCTTCTGCTGACTTTAGGCCTCATTTGTTCTTCTTTTTCCAGTTTTAATAATTGTGATGTTAGACTATTCATTTGGGATTGTTCTTCCTTCTTCAAGTGTGCCTGGATTGCTATATACTTTCCTCTTAAGACTGCTTTCGCTGCATCCCACAGAAGTTGGGGCTTAGTGTTGTTGTTGTCATTTGTTTCTATATATTCCTTGATCTCTATTTTGATTTGTTCATTGATCCATTGATTATTTAGTAGCATGTTGTTAAGCCTCCATGTGTTTGTGAGCCTTTTTGTTTTCTTTGTAGAATTTATTTCTACTTTCATACCTTTGTGGTCTGAAAAATTGGTTGGTAGAATTTCAATATTGTGGAATTTACTGAGGCTCTTTTTGTGAGCTAGTATGTGGTCTATTCTGGAGAATGTTCCATGTGCACTTGAGAAGAATGTATATCCTGTTGCTTTTGGATGTAAAGTTCTATAGATGTCTATTAGGTCCATCTGTTCTAGTGTGTTGTTCAGTGCCTGTGTGTCTTTACTTATTTTCTGCCCGGTGGATCTATCCTTTGGGGTGAGTGGTGTGTTGAAGTCTCCTACAATGAATGCATTGCAGTCTATTTCCCTCTTTAGTTCTGTTAGTATTTGCTTCACATATGCTGGTGCTCCTGTATTGGGTGCATATATATTTAGAATGGTTATATCCTCTTGTTGGACTAAGCCCTTTATCATTATGTAGTGGCCTTCTTTATCTCTTGTTACTTTCTTTGTTTTGAAGTCTATTTTGTCTGATATTAGTACTGCAACCCCTGCTTTCTTCTCACTGTTGTTTGCCTGAAATATGTTTTTCCATCCCTTGAATTTTAGTCTATGCTTATCTTTGGGTTTAAGGTGAGTTTCTTGTAAGCAGCATATAGATGGGTCTTGCTTTTTTATCCATTCTATTACTCTATGTCTTTTGATTGGTGCATTAAGTCCATTTACATTTAGGGTGACTATTGAAAGATATGTACTTATTGCCATTGCAGGCTTTAGATTCGTGGTTACCAAAGGTTCAAGGTTAGCTTCTTTAGTATCTTACTGCCTAACTTAGCTCGCTTATTGAGCTGTTATATACACTGTCTGGAGAGTCTTTTCTTCTCTCCCTTCTTATTCCTCCTCCTCCATTCTTCATATGTTGTGTGTTTTGTTCTGTGCTCTTTTTAGGGGTGCTCCCATCTAGAGCAGTCCCTGTAGGATGCCCTGTAGAGGTGGTTTGTGGGAAGCAAATTCCCTCAGCTTTTGCTTGTCTGGGAATTGTTTGATCCCACCATCATATTTAAATGATAGTCGTGCTGGATACAGTATCCTTGGTTCAAGGCCCTTCTGTTTCATTGCATTAAGTATATCATGCCATTCTCTTCTGGCCTGTAGGGTTTCTGTTGAGAAGTCTGATGTTAGCCTGATTGGTTTTCCTTTATAGGTGACCTTTTTCTCTCTAGCTGCCTTTAAAACTCTTTCCTTGTCCTTGATCCTTGCCATTTTAATTATTATGTGTCTTGGTGTTGTCCTCCTTGGATCCTTTCTGTTGGGGGTTCTGTATAATTCCATGGTCTGTTCGATTATTTCCTCCCCCAGTTTGGGGAAGTTTTCAGCAATTATTTCTTCAAAGACACTTTCTATCCCTTTTCCTCTTTCTTCCTCTTCTGGTATCCCTATAATACAAATGTTTTTCCTTTTGTATTGGTCACATATTTCTCTTAGTGTTGTTTCATTCCTGGAGATCCTTTTATCTCTCTCTATGTCAGCTTCTATACGTTCCTGTTCTCTGGCTTCTATTCCTTCAATGGCCTCTTGCATCTTATCCATTCTGCTTATAAATCCTTCCAGGGATTGTTTCACTTCTGTGATCTCTTTCCTGACATCTGTGATCTCCTTCCGGACTTCATCCCACTGCTCTTGCATTTTTCTCTGCATCTCATCCCATTGCTCTTGCATTTTTTTCTGCATCTCTGTCAGCATGTTCATGATTTTTATTTTGAATTCTTTTTCAGGAGGACTAGTTAGGTCTGTCTCCTTCTCAGGTGTTGTCTCTGTGATCTTTGTCTGCCTGTAGTTTTGCCTTTTCATGGTGATAGAGATAGTTTGCAGAGCTGGTACAAGTGACCGCTGGAAGAGCTTCCCTTCTTGTTGGTTTGTAGCCTTTTCCTGGGAGAATAGCGACCTCTAGTGGCTTGTGCTGGGCAGCTGTGCGCAGACAGGGCTTCTGCTTCCTGCCCAGTTGCTTTGGGGTTTATCTCCGCTGTTGCTGTGGGCTTGGCCTGGCTGGGGCTGTTCCTCCAAAATGGTGGAGCCCCGTTGGAGGGGGAGCAGCCAGGAGACTATTTATCTCCGTAAGGGGCCTCTGTGCTCCCTGCTGCCCAGGGGGTTAGAGTGCCCAGAGATCCCCAGATTCCCTGCTTCTGGTCTAAGTGACCTGTCCTGCCCCTTTAAGATTTCCAAAAAGCACTCTCCAAACCAAAACAACAACAGCAACAATGAGAGAGGGAACAGAAAGAAAGAGAAAAAAAAAAGGAAAAAACAAGCGATTTTTTTTTTTTTTTTTTTGTCCTCAGGTGCCGGTCCCAGGCACCCGCTCACTGGTCCCGCTGCCCTGTCACCCTAGCACCAGGGTCCCTGTCCTTTCAAGGCTTCCAAAAAGCACCCACCCACCGGTCCCGCAGGGAAGGAACGCTCAATATTCTTTGTCCTCAGGCACTGGTCCCACGCACCCGCTCACCAGTCCCGCCCCCCTGCCTCCCTAGCACCGGGGTCCCTGTCCCTTCAAGGCTTCCAAAAAGCACTCGGCAAAAAGAGAGAAAAAAAAGGGGAAAAACGCGCGATTTCTTCCGTCCTCAGGTGCTGGTCTCAGGCACCCACCCACCGGTCCCACAGGGAAAAATGCGGGATATTCTTTGTCCTCAGGTGCCGGTCCCAGGCACCCGCTCACCAGTCCCGCCGCCCTGCCTCCCTAGCACCGGGGTCCCTGTCCCTTTTAGGCTTCCAAAAAGCACTCGCAGAAAAGAGAAAAAAAAAAGGGGAAAAACGCGCGATTTCCTCTGTCCTCAAGTGCCGGTCTCAGGTACCCGCCCACCGGTCCCGCAGGGAAAAACGGGGGATATTCTTTGTCCTCAGGCGCCGGTCCCAGCCACCCGCTCACCAGTCCCGCCACCGTGCCTCCCTAGCACTGGGGTCCCCGTCCCTTCAAGGCTTCCAAAAAGCGCTCGCCAAAAAGAGAAAAAAAAAAAGGGGAAAAACGCGCGACCTCCTCCGTCCTCAGGCACCGGTCTCAGGCACCCGCCCCCAGGTCTCGCAGGGAGAAACGCGGGATATTCTTTGTCCTCCGGCGCCGTTCCCAGGCACCTCCTCACCGGTCCCGCCACCCTGCCTCCCCAGCAACGGGGGCCCGTCCCTCTAAGGCTTCCAAAAAGCGCTCGCCAAAAAAAAAAAAAAAAAAAAAAAAAAAACCGCTCCGGTTTCTCTCCACCCGCGGGGAGCCGGGGGGAGGGGCGCTCGGGTCCCGCTGGGCTGGGGCTTGTATCTTACCCCCTTCACAAGGCGCTGGGTTCTTGCAGGTGTGGATGTGGTCTGGATGTTGTCCTGTGTCCTGTGGTCTCTATTTTAGGAAGATTTTTCTTTGTTATATTTTCATAGCTCTATGTGTTTTTGGGAGGAGATTTCCACTGCTCTACTCACGCCGTCATCTTGGCTCCGCCCCCTCTTTTGATTTTTATACTTGATTTATATGTGGATCCCACATTTCTCCCTTTCTTCTTATTATTATTTTTATTTTTAATAAAATGCTGAAGTGGTAGGTAGATGCAAGATAAAGGTAGAAAACATAGTTTAGTGTTGTAAGAGAGCAATTGTAGATGATCAGGTGTGTGCCTGTTGACTATGTGTTAACCTGAGCTGCACAAGGGCATTAAACATCCACGGATGCAGAAGATTTCTCTCAAAACAGGGGGGGTGAGGTTCTAAGCTTCACCACTGTTGATCCCCAATTTCTCACCTGATGGCCCCCCTGCGACTGTGACTGTCTTAGGTTGTTCCTCCCTTGAGGAATCTTACCCGTCTCTGGCTAACCAGTCATCTTCCGGGGCCATACAGGGAGATGTAAAGTTGGTAAGTGAGAGAGAAGCCATATTGATTGAAAAGGTTAGCTTTTTACTTCTTTGCAGATGTATGCCCTGTGGCTTCTACGCCCAGCATTTGTCTTGAGAAAAGGTTTATATCTTAAAACCACTTCTCTTTCCTATTACTTTCCATGTTCCAGTGACACCTTTAATTCTTTTACCTTCTGGTTATATTTCTTAATAGATTGTGTATGTTGTTTTTTCTCTGTTCATATTGTTATGCTAATTGAAGAGCTAACTCTGACACCACTGTCCTTGTTTTTTCCCAGTATAATTCTAAGCACAATTGTGATCGAACCTATGGACAGTGTTTTCATTATTAAGGTTATGTATGTATTATTACGGCTGAGCAAGGCAGTATTCTGTCATTATATTTCCTTTCCTATACGATATTTTCTTTTTCCTAGAATTAATAAATGCCTTGTTTTTAAAAAATGTTTTGTTTTCTGAGTACCTATTGCTATATTTTTCCAAGTGCTGCAACAAATTGGTCAGAAACATAGCAAATACATCCATCACTAATTAACCAATTTGGGTTAATAAGAGACAAATTTGAAGAAAGAAAGAAATTCTTCATGGTTAAAACTGTTAAACACTGAAATCTTGAAGGCTGACTCTGTGTGTCTGAAGAGGTCCACAAAACAGGGTTTTACGGGTTTGTCCCTCTATGGATTCCATGGCGATTGTTTCCTGCGATGTAGACTTCATGGTCTGAAATCAATACGAAGGCAAAGGGTCAGTTCAAAATTGATCATTGATTATTGATGGGTAAAAATCTGTAACTGAACTTCAGAATGTGACTTAGCACAAGCCGCTGCCATCTCCTGTTTTAAAAATCACAACACAATTTAAGCAAAATCAGGGATAGCAACAGTATATTAAAAGAGATTATTTCTAAACTCTAAGTCAGTTTTCTGCTTTTGACAATTGGACCTTTTTAAACTAAATACATTATTAGCTGTGAATAGTATTTCAGTCTTTTGAAAAACATTGATTTTTAAACTCTTAAAGTATATCAAAGATTGCCATACTAAACAGTGTAAGATTAAACTCATGTGTGCAGTTGATATTTTGTTGAAGAGTGAAAAGCCAAGATGTGTCTAGTTTAATGGGATTGGGAATGATCTTGAAGTCCAGACTATATTTTAAATGAAAAGCCAGTATTTTCTGCTTACTTTTTATTGAGTAATGCACAAAGCGGGCTCATGAGTTCAGAGAGTCCTCGCTGTGTCATACGTGCCAGCTTCCGTCTCCGTGTGCTTGAGTACTTCATCTGGGGTTGGAACTGGGGTTTAAATCTCATTACTAACAAGTCATTTATTTAAGTATTTGTTTGTTTTTAATTTTTGTATCATTAATCTACAATTACATGAAGAACATTATGTTTACTAGGCTCCCCCCTTCACCAAGTTCCCCCCACATACCCCTTCACACTCACTGTCCATCAGAGTAGTAAGATGCTGTAAAATCACTACTTGTCTTCTCTGTGTTGCACAGCCCTCCCTGTACTGCCCCCATATTATACATGCTAATCGTAATGCCCCCTTCATTTCCCCCAACCTTAACCCTCCCGTCCCACGCATATTCCCCAGTCCCTTTCCCTTTGGTAACAGTTAGTCCATTCTTAGGTTCTGTGATTCAGGTGGTGAATTCTGGAGCCAGAATCGGAGGCCTGGTCTGTTTGGTGCCCAAGTCCTCCACGTCATCCTCTGCGCTAGACTGCCCCCTGCTGACTGCAATGCAGCTAGAAGTCTTAACTGTTGGTCCCTGGGCCTGTAGCTATCTTCAAGTCGGTGTTACAGCATGTAGGGCGTGAGGAGACTGCTGTCATGGCCACACCTGGTGGCGCATTTCATCAGAGTTCATCCGGTCCAGAAAGCTGTGGGTCTTCTGAGCCTGGGGCTCTGGGAGGCACAGCCTACACCTGGAGCCAGCGTCTGCCCGAGTGTTCCACCCCTGACCGATGAGCTCTCTCCCTTGCTTTCCTCCTGACCCAGCTATGGAGCTCCGAGGGGGAGGCCGAGAGCACCTTTGTCCTGGCATTGTAGGAGCATCACTTCCACATGGGCAGCAGGCTGGTGGCTGCTGAGCCGGTCTCAGCAACACCATCAGGCTGGAGCAGACCTTCCCCCAGGTGTGTGTAGGGGGCGGCCACGGTAAGCTGGGAGGCTCGCGGGGGCAGCCCTCTGAGAAAAGGGGAATTGTCCTGGTTCCGGGACGACCCGGTACTGGCAGAGCTGTGAAGTGGGCAGAATGTGCTGGAATGGATCCTCAGCTGGTCTTGATGTCCGTCCTTCCCTCTGTTCCCTCCCTCCCTTCTACCACCTACTAGGTGCCAGACCAGGTCATATTCCAGAAGCTGAAGAACAGCTTCTGTGGCCTGGAACAGAACTAATGAATCCTTATTCTCATCAAGTATATGGTCTCGTAGGAAACTGACCCTCAAAAAAATCACATAAATAATAATCTAGATGGTGACACATACTATAGAGAAAGCAGTGGGGTAGTATGAGTGGGTGTGGCTGGGAAGCTATGCCCTAGGAGTAAAGGCCAGTAAAGTTAAGGAGGTGACATTCAAGCTAGCCCTGGATGACAAGTATCAGCCATGTAAAAATCTGGTGGAAGGCATTTTAGGCAGAGGGAACAACACATGCCAATGTCCTGGGGCGGGACTGAGTTTGCCATTTTTGAGGAATGGCCACTGGACTGGAGCAGGGTGGCTGAGGGAGTAAATGGTGGGAGGAATTAGGGGTCTGGTCATGCAGGGCATGGCAATCCACAGGGAGGAGTTTGTACTTTATTCTCTCTGAAGTTGGAAGCCTTTTGAGCCCATGACCCAAATGATGATTTCAGACCTCTGACTGCTGGGTGGGGAGTGGCCTACAGGGGATAGAAGAGAGCAGTGAGGAAGCCCCTGTAGCCAACAGGAGAGGAGATAATGATGTCCTGGCCAAAGTGGGACGGTAGTGACGCCAAAGGCAAATGGACAGACACATGATATACAGTAACTGTCTTAGTCTGACTAGCGCCCATAGGTCTTCCCACAGCTCTTGCCCCCAAAGGGGCCAGTGACCAACCGTTCAGATGGCATGGCACCATGTCGGTAGCAACAGGGTCAAGCCGGGTAGACAGCCCAGCTGTCAGTGCACACAACTAGAGGGGAGGGCGTGATCATCCTGGGTGATCGTGAGCCATACTGTCCGTGACTCAGTCCATTGACTTCTCTTCCCCTCTCCGTCCTCTTACACCCATATTGTCTTAGTCTTAGGACGGAAAGTCACAGCCCTCCACTTCGGGGACTGCCCACGAGTGCAGCCGTCTGTATACCAAGCATCTTCAGGTATAGGGGCTTTTCCCTGCTGATAAAGACTGTCGCCTACCAATGGCTCAAGTGCAAGTTCTTCTTGCTTTCCACTCGTATAGGCCACTTGCCCAAATAAGCATCGGAGAAATCCACTCAAGGCGATATCGGAGAGGGTGCTATGCTGCTGCAAGTTTGTGCTCCCATTTGGCCAGTGGAGATGTCTGTGCCGTGCCACTACCTGGTATTGGGTCCAGTCTCACACCCATCACTCAATGGGATAGGTGGTTATTACCTTGGTTGGAGCTGTTCCGGTGATGGGCTCCATAGCCGGCAAGTCGTGATGCACAGAAACCAGTTGCTCCTCTATTAACGGATACTAGACCTCTGCTCCTTTCCATAATTGTGACCAGAATCCAACAGGTAGGCATGTCCACTCAAGCCTCTGCCAAAGGCCCCATCCATAACCCTCTCCGTTTACATGAATATCTAGCTCACAGGGCCTTTATGAATCCATTACATTCAAGGACTATAATGGCCCTGACTGCTTGCTTAGTAGCAGTGAACACAGCTGCACAGGTCTCATCACGGTCCCCCCTGATGTCCTTTTGTACTGACTGGTATGAGGCCTTCAGAATTTGTGCAAAGTGTGGGATAAACACCCTCCAGGAATCCAAAACTCTTGTACGGTGGACTGCCACAGTGGTAGGGGTGGGGAAAGCCTGGTCCTTGTCTATGACCACGTCTGAGATGACTGCAGTTTCACCCGACCGGACAACCCCCAAGAACTTGACACACAAACCAGGTCCCTAAACCATCCCTGTCAAAACACCGACAGCATTCTTCAACAAACTGGAACAAATAGCTCTAAAAGTCACATGCAACCACAAAAGACCCTCAATAGCCAAAGCAATCCTGAGAAGGAAGGATAAAGCAGGGTGAGAGGTGGGGGTTATGCTCCCAAACTTCAAGTTCTACTACACAGCCACAGTAAGCAAGACAACTTGGTACTGGCACAAGAACAACCCTCTAGATCAATGGATCAGAATACAGGGCGCAGATATAACACACACATACATGGGCAATTCATATATGATAAAGGAACGACGGATATACAATGGGAAAATGACAGCCTCTTCAACAGCTGGTGTTGGCAAAACTGAACAGCTCCATGAGAGAGAGACAATGAAATGGGATTACAGTCTAACTCCATACACAAAAGTAAACTGAAAATGGATCAAAGACCTGAATGTAAGTCATGAACCCATAAAACTCTTAGAAGCAAATCATAGGCAAAACGCTCCTGAATATAAACATGAGCAGCTATTTCATGAACATGCCTCCTCGGACAAGGGCAACAAATGCAAAGATGAACAAGTGGGCCCCTATCCAAGTCAAAAGCTTCTGTACAGCAAAGGACACCATCAGTGGGAGAAAAAGGCATCTCTACAGTATGGGAGAATATATTCATAAATGACATAAATCATAAGGGATTGACAGCCAAAATACAAAGAGCTCAAGCACCTCAACAATCAAAAGGCAAATAACCCGACTAAAAAAAAGGCAGAGGATCTGAACACACACTTCTCCAAAGAAGAAATGCAGATGGCCAACAGGCACATGAAAAGATGCTCCACATCGCTAATTATCAGAGAAATGCAAATTTAAACCACAATGAGATATCACCTCGCACCACTCAGGATGGCTACAATCCAAAAGACAAACAACAACAAATGCTGAAGAGGATGTGGAGAAAGAAGAACCCTCCTACACTGCTGAGGGGAATGTAAATTAGGTCAACCATTGTGGAAAGCATTATGGAGGTTCCACAATAAACTCAACAAAAATATACCATTTGGCCCAGGAATTCCACTCCTAGGAATTTACCTGAAGAATGCAGCAGCCCAGTTTGAAAAAGACATATGCATCCCTATGTTTACTGCAGCACTACTTACAAGAGCCAAGAAATGGAAGCCACCTCAGTGTCCATCAGTAGATGAATGGATAAAGAAGATGTAGTACATATACACAATGGAATATTAGTCAGCCATAAGAAGAAAACAAATCTTACCATTTGTAACAACATGGATGGGGATAGAGGGTAATATGCCAAGTGAAATAAGCCAGGCAGATAAAGACAAGTATCAAATGATTTCACTCATATGTGGAGTATCAGAACAAAGAAAAAAACTGAAGGAACAAAATAACAGTAGAGTCAAAGATCCCAAGAATGAACTAAGAGTTTCCAAAGGGAAAGGGACTGGGGAGGATGGGTAGGAAGGTGGGGACAAGTGGGGAAAAGGGGCACTACGATTTCCAGACATACTGTAGGGGGGAGCACATGGAGGGCTGTACAACACAGAGAAGACAAGCAGTGATTCTGTAGCACCTTGATATGCTGAAGGACAGTGACTGTGACTGTAATGGTGGGGAGTTGATGGTTACAGGAGTCTAGGAATCACAATGTTGCTCATGTAATTATAGATTAGTGATACCAAATTAAATAAATAAATAAATAAATAAATAAATGATTACCTATCAATATGGAGATGGGCTACTTCTACTCTCCACCCCTTGGGAACACCTATTGATATGGAGATGCACTAAGGCCAGGTGAGGGATTCTGGAAATATGGCAATTTTACCAACAGCCCAATCCTTCAGAAATTCTGACTCACAACCTCCTCGTGTCCCATCTTCCGCAACGGACCCTGTGCGACAAAACTGGAGCACCATAACCAGACTATTAACATAAAATCATGACAATCCTCAAGCCGAGGATTCAGCTAGGTGCAAACTCCTATGCACATTAAGTCCATAGCTGGCCTGTTCCCCAGGCAGTCAGCAGCTGAATGGGTAGGAGGTACACACAAGTCATGACAGGGAAGCTGCAGCCAGGGGGGCGCTTACCAGGCCACAAGGACTGTAGAAGAAAATACCTTTAAGGGCGATAAGATACCTACTTTAATGGCAGCAGCATAGGCAAATCTTGTCCATCAGGTAGAATGCATGCAAGAGAGCGGTCCTGTGACTGGACAGTGGCAGGAATGGGATCTCGTCCTGGTCTAGTATACCAGACTTTCACCCCCCTCCCTGTGCGAGTTACAGATGGGTCAGCAGATAGGGCTACTGGAGGCACATGCACTGGCCATAAAGATAAAACTAAACTTCCCCATAAGATGCTCCTACGTCCCGGACGATTGGGGTACACTACCGTGATCTCTGGAGGCCAACTCTGCTATTCCTCCAGGGACACACAGGAGGCCAGCTTGCAAGCCTGTTTCCCAAGGTGCCAGACGGGCCAGTTATCGCTGATACATGTGTTGAAATGTTCAGGACCACGTCCACTCAGGAAAAAACGCAAAATAGAAATACAAGTTGACCCAGGAATTCCACTCTTAGGAACTTATCCTAACAAAACAGAATCGCAGACCCAAAAAGACATATGTACCCCTTTGTTTATCACAGCACTATTTACAATAGCCAAGATATGGAAGCAACCTCAAACGTCCATTAGTAGATGAATGGATAAAGAAGATGTGGTACATACATACAATGTAGTATTAGTCAGCCTTAAGGAGAAAAGAAATCCTACCATTTGCAACAACATGGATGGAGCTAGAGGATATTATGCTCAGTGAAATAAGCCATGCGGAGAAAGACAAGTACCAAATGCTTTCATTCATATGTCGAGCATAAGAACAAAAAAACCCTGAATTACAGAACCTAAGAATGCACTAACAGTTACCAAAGGTAAGGGAGTGGGGAGGATGGGTGGGAAGCGAGAGATAAGGGGAAAAGTGGGCATTACGATTAGCACACATAATGTAGGGGGTTGTGGGGGTAGGCACAAGGAAGGCAGTATAGCACAGAGAAGACAAGTAGTGTTTCTAGAGCATCTTACTATGCTGATAGACAGTGACTGTAATGGGGTATGTGGTGGGGACTTGATAACAGGGGGAAATTTAGTAACCACAATGTTACTCATGTTAGTGTATATTAATGATACAAAAGAGAAAATAAATAAATAACTTAAAAAGCGAACATTTACTCGAATAACTAAAAGTAATTCATGAGAGCGGTGATTTCAGTGTCAGCCCAATATATTGTAAGTGTTTACAATTGGAAGGAAACATCATGAACCAGTTAAAATCTTGGTATATGCTTCTAGAGAGGAAATCCCACACAAAATCTAAAACTGCCAGGAACGGTTACAGAAACTCGAGTTTCGCATCCAGGAGGGGAGGGAGAAAGGGAGCCAGGGAGCCTGGGAAGCGGCAGAGAGTTGGCACTCAAACACACATTTCCTCATTTTACTGGCAAGTACAGCAATCCCACCAACATAGGCACCTTTATTGCCCCAGTCCTAAAAACTCGTTTAAAAAATAACGCAGAACCGTGACGGTAACGGGGTATGTGGTGGGGACTTGATAATGGGGACAATCTAGTAACCACAATGCTGCTCCTGTAAGTGTATAATGTAAGTGTATATTCATGATACCAAAATGAAAAAGAAATAAATAAAAATAACGCAGGAGCCAAAGGGAGCCATTTGGTCGAAAGCCTACACGAAATTCCTAACACAGCCTGGGCTGCAGCCGGCGGCAGGGTCGTTGCCGCCCATTACTGTACAAACAGGTACCCGGTCTCCGGGCGGGGGCCCGCGCCAGAGCCCCCCGCCCCCGGGCGGACAACTCTCCCTCCTCTCGCCACAGGACCTCTCCAGACAACAGCAATCAGCAGACATCTCACTACTCACTGAACAAGAGATAGAGAACAGCACCGTATCGCCCCCGACATAAGCAGACAAGCAAGCAACTCACACAAATCAATAAACACTGCAACTGCAGCGCCGGCAGCGGACGCCCGCGACCCTCGGTCCGTCCGCCCCCTCCCCCACCCGCCAGCCACCTCAGACCCAGCGCGCCATCCAAGCTCCATTACCCGGGTGCTGCGACCCCGCGACTCCGGTCGGATAACAACTTCCCCCAAAACACAAAAGAGAAAAAGGGCGTCCACGCAGAGCCCCATCCCGGAGCGGAAAAGCAGCTCTCCCGGGCGAGGGGATCTGTCTGGGGTGCCTCCCCGTCCCTGAGACCGGGTAACAACTCCGCAAAGGCACCTGCCGCCCAGCTCGCCGCCAGCTCCAGGTCTCCCACGGCGGGAGTCCCAGGCCGCCGCGCCACCTCCCCACGGAACGTGGACCGCACTCCCGGGGCTCGCCTCGCCGCGGGCCAGTCGAGACCCTGGGAGCGGGGCTGCTGAGGGCCCCGCGCCTCTGTCCCGCCGCCCCCCATTCCGCGGGCGCGCCTCGCCGGCCGGTCGCATCCTCATCGCCGCCGGCCCAGCCCGGTCCGCCCGTGGCGCGCTCCGCCGGGACCCGCGGCCGCCGACCTGCAGCACGCAGCACGGCCCGGCCCGGCGAGGGGCTGAAGAGTGGGCAAAACCCGCTCCGCCCGGACCAGAAAACTGGCCAGCCGCGTCCCGGCCGCCCGCCCAGCGCCGGGGAGGCGGCGGCGGCGGACCTTCCCGGGGGGCGGCAGCGGCGGCAGGAGCGGCCAGCCGGAGACAGACCAGGGGAGAGACGCGACGGCTCAGGGAGAGCGGAGCGGCCGCGGCGCGGCTCCAACAGCTGCGGCAGCGGAGGCGGGCAGAGAGCGCTCCCATCCACTTGGCCGGCCCTGCTCCGGCCGCCCCGGCCGCCCGGCTCCCGCTGACTCCGCCGCTCCCCGGTCCCCTCCGCTACTCACCGTTGCTGCACCGCCGGCTCGTTGGCTTTCCGCGCTCACACCTGGAAAAGTCCGTCTGCTCCTCCTGCGGCCGTCCCAGTGCTCCAGCCACGTCCTGCGCCTCTCCGCACCGCACCTGGTTTACGACACTCGCGGCTTGACGACACCACGTTCCTCAGACCTAGAGCCGCTCGCTCTACGGCGCGAACCTTGTTGCTAGGGAGAGGACGCTGCATCCAGCACGGAGGGAAAGGTTCCCTCAGGTGTACGGGATGCGGACGGGACCGCTGGCAAACTTCAGTGAAAATGATAAAACATACTGAGAAAGGGTGTGTTGGGAGAGAGGCGGAAGGGAATTAAAGGGCATTATGACTAGCACACATAATGGAGGGGGGTCACGGGGAGGGCAGTACGGCACAGAGAAGACAAATAGTGACTCCACAGCATCTTACTACAGTGACGGACAGTGACTGCAATGGAGGATGGGGGCACTTGGTAATATGGGTGAATCTAGTGACCACCATGGTGCTCATGTGAATCCTTCATAACTGAATATCAATGATACCTTAATAAAAAATAAAAAAACGTTACTGAGAAAAACTAAGGAAGACTTGAATAAATGAAGAGAGGTGACGTGTTCACGTATTCGGAGATTCAGTTGGATGACGCTTCTTGCTGTAACTAGGCTGTAGATTGAACATAATCCCCATCGTCATCCCACAGGCACTCCTTCTGGGCTCTGCTGACTTCTTCAACGGTCAGTGGCAAGCCCCACCGACAGGCTACAGCCCACATTGTCTTTTTCTTTCTTAATTTATTTTTATTAAGGTATGGTTGATATACAGTCTTATGAAGGTTTCACATGAACAAACAATGTGGTTACTACATGTACCCATATTATCAAGTCCCCACCCATACCCTAAAGTAGTCACTGTCCGTCAGTGTAGTAAGATGCCACAGATCCACTACGTGCCTTCTCTGTGCTACACTGTTCTCCTTGTGATACCCCACACCATGTGTACTAAACATAATACCCCTCAATCCCCTTCTCCCTCACTCCCCACCCGTCCTCCCAACACCCCTCCCCTTTGGTAACCACTAGTTCATTCTTGGAGTCACTGAGTCTGCTGCTGTTTTGTTCCTTCAGTTTGGCTTCATTGCTATACTCCACAAATGAGGGAAATCATTTGACATTTGTCTTTCTCCGCCTGGGTTATTTCATTGAGCATAATGTCCTCCAGCTCCATCCAAGTTCTTGCAAGTGGATACCATTTTACTTCAAAAAAAAGTTTTTATCTCGAAATAATGTCGGACTGCAGAAATGTTGCAAGAATGATGCCAAGTGTATCAAGTGTCCTGAGGCCTGTGTGCCCATTACTGACAGTCACCAATTTTTAACGTTTTTCCATATTTGTTTTATCATTCATTTCTGTTCTCCTGAATCATTTATTTATTTCTTCTGAATCATTTGGGAATAGGAAGCATCCCGCATGCCCTGCATCTCTTCATTCTTCAGTGTATCTTTTCTCAAAACAGTAGTGATAGTATAGTTATGAAATTCAGGAAATTCAACATGGACATGATAGTTTTAAAAACAGCAACCTCCTGTCTGTATTCCAGTTTTGCCCATTGTCCTACTATTGTCCTTTCTAGCATTTTCCCTCAGGATCCAGTCCAAGGTCCTCCACTACACTGAGTATGTTGTCGCTTACTTTTCTTTAGTCTGAGAGAAACAGACTTTCTGTTTCTTCACTTTGTTTTATGACGTTGACATATTTGAAGCACGTGGGCCAGTTATTCTAGAGTAAGTTCCTCAGCTCGGGCTGTGTTGTGCGTGTTTCCTCGTGATTAAGATTCAGGTAATGTACTCTGGCTGGAAAGCTACACAGGGGGTGCCGTGTCTTCTGCGGACTTTACATCTAGCGTCATGTCATGTCCATCTGCCCCTAGTTGATTGGGTTAATTTTGATCTCTGGTTAAAGTATCGTCTGGTTTCTCCACTGCACGGTTGTTTTCCCTATGCAAGAAGAATCTCTTGGGAGCACACGTGAATAGCGTATACCTACCATACTCCTCTTCCCACATGCTCCTCTCGACTTAGCATGGATCTCAGTTCTTTTTTAAAGCCACATTTTCCAAGACTTACTCCCATAAGCCCTTGGAACCCAGGAAAGCTTCAGTGTCTCTAAGCTTGTAATACCTCATCTAAACCATCCTGTTCATACCATAATTCAAGCCTATCTCAAAATGGCTATTTTCCTGTCCTCGTCTAGGTCTAATGTCTTCCTCTTACACCTGTAGGAGCATTTTGTACTTTTCATCTCCCTTTAAAATGTAGATCAGATTTTGTCCTGCCTTGCTCAAAATCCAGAAGTCCTCACAGTGGCCCAGCTTATCTGGCTCCCAGCTCCTCTTCCGGCATCTCTCATCACGTCCGTTTTCATTCCACAGCAGCCACCCACCGACCACGCATGTTCCTACCTCAGGGCCTCTGCCCCTGCTAATCCCACTGCCTGATTGTTCTTTCTCTCAAACGTTCACTTTTGGCTCTTTACCAAGATGTTGCCTGATCAGAGAGGCCCTCCATGACCACCCTATTTTACCTGTTTTGCTTTTCCTCCCATCTCTTACTGGCATTATAGTCTGTATTTTTCAGTTTGTTTCTTGCCTGCTTCCTTCCTCTAGAATCTCAGTTCTGTGAAGGCAGGGGACTTCTGTTTTGTTCACTGCTGTATCCTTGGTACCTTGAAAAGTATGTGGCTCATCGTGGGCCCCAGTAAGTTGGTTGGTGAATATCATTGAATCAGTGTTTATTGCATGGGGGCCTTATGCAGTGTGCTGAGCTTGCAGGTAGACAGGCTGTAGACCGAGCACTTAGTTTTTAGGTGACCAGACAGTCGTGACTGCATGTAGGAGGACCTAGTACACTGGTTACAACCCAGCCTTTGATGGCCCAGAGGGTGGCTCACCCTTCCTAAGCCTTGTCTGAGTTCCAGAGGATATGTGTGGTATCTGGGGACCATGACTGATAGTTCAGGAGCTGGCTGGCTCACTGAGGCTGAATTTCTTGCAGGGATTCTGGGGAAAGTTCTAGTGCTGTCCATTGTAAGATGCGTATGTATTTCTCTTCCAGGTCTTGGGATTTTTGCTGTGGATCATCTGCTGGGCAGACCTCTTCTACTCTTTCTGGGAAAGAAGTTGGGGTAAGTTCCTGGTCCCAGTGTTTCTGATCAGCCCAACTCTCTTGGGAATCACCATGGTAAGTAGGAGCTGGCTATCAACGCCACACCAGTGGAGACCAAAAGTAGTGGCTGGCATTTAGAAATGAGAAAATCTCACAGGGAACATCCACAAATTTGGCTTTTTTCAAAATACTCAAAGATCTGACAACACTAGATGCATACTTTTCTAGGGCAGGAATCAACTGGAACTGAGAGGTGACTGCAGCCTTTCAATAGGGCATGTACCATGCAGTTTGCCACAGTCCCCACCATGCCCTATTGCCCTCCCTGCCAGTGCCATCTTTCATTGTGTCACTGCACTCTGTTCTCACATTGCCTACCTAGCTCAGTCATTTGTATTAAATGCCTGGGACCTAATGACCTCTTGAGTTATCAGGCTCTCGTGTTAGGGGTAGATGCCAAGCTGATTAGGAAACCACCCTGCCCCATGAGGGTCTGTAATCTAGTGGGAAATACAGAGAGGGCAACTCCATTATTGTAGTTCTGAGTACTTACTGTGTGCCTGGCACTGTTCTTGGTGTTTCATGAAAATGAGGAAGTAGAATTTATCTCTTCTAAGGACAACCCTGTGAGATAGGCACTGATTTGTCCCCTTTTTACAGACGAGGAGACTAAGGCACAGAGAGCTTCAGTGTTCTGGCCAAGGTCACACAGCTAAAACATAGCTGAGTGAGCCATTCTCATCCTAGAGGCCATGTGCCAAAAGAGACCCTTTTCCTCTCCAGTCAATCTTCTCCTCAGAATAATGTTCTTAAAACATAAAATGCATATGGGATTACAAAAGAAAGCAGTCAGACACCCATGTATATATATGAAGATTTTTGTGATGTACTTTTGTATTTTTTTTGGTTTAATTCACATGTAGTAAAATTTACTTTTTTTTTGGTACAGTTTCATGAGTTTTGATAAACACATATTGTCATGTAACTACTATGTCCACAATTGAAATACAGAACA
The DNA here is from genome assembly GCF_040802235.1 of Manis javanica. NCBI lineage: Eukaryota > Metazoa > Chordata > Mammalia > Pholidota > Manidae > Manis > Manis javanica. The sequence continues at coordinate 29,448,155 of NC_133165.1, forward strand.
ATTCTTCAACCCCCCAGAAGTTCCTTCATGCCCTCCTGTAGACAGCCCCCCTCCTCCCCTGGCAGCCATTGGTCTGTTCTCTGCCTGTCACTTTGCTTTTCCAGAACTTCATGTGACTGGAGCCATGCAGTCTGGAGCAGTCTGAGCCTGACTTCTGAGCACCTGCAGTTTGGTTGCAGTGGTGTGTGAATCCAAAGGTCTCAATGTATTGGATTGTGTGGTTTCACCACACATTGTTTAACCGTTTCTGAGTTGTAGAACATTGAGTTTAGGAAATCAATCATATTTAAATACAGTTATCAAGACATAAAAAAACAAAGCAAAATGTATGTGCTTCTCTGCTAATGCATTTCAAATCAAGATCTAGCAGCAGAAAGGATGCCTCCTTAATTCCCAAATAGTGGTAACTGTACTTGATAGTTGTAAACATGTTTGGTATATATTTTCAGATGTGATTTCTAATGGTGACATAGTCCCAGAGACTGCTAATGCCATTGTGTTGAATGCTTTCACTTATCATTGGCGGTGCTAATGAGGGAAAGTGAAGCTGTAATTGTTTCCCAAGTTCATGGACCCCTGGGTTCTGGACCCCAGGTTAAAAATCCCCTTCCTACCAGTAGGGGTTTTGAGCAGGGGTGTGGCATGCTTGGCTCTGCATATTTAAAGCTGACTGTGGCCTCTGCTTGTAGAATGGCTCATTTGGTGGGGTGGAAGCTGGGAGGCCAGTTGGGGGCCCGAAGGATCACCTCAGAGACTGGGACCTGGGTTACTGGGGGTAAACTGAGGATGGGTCTTGGTGGCAAAGCAAATTTGAGTTGCACATGGTTTAGGTACGGGGAGTACGGGAGATGGGGGCACCCAAGGGGGATGAGTGAAGAGGATGGATGGATAGGCAGATGATGTGTTTCTGTCTTGACCAGCAGGGGGGTGAGGGGAGGTGCCACTGGTGACTTTGAGCCCCTCAGTAGTCTGGATCAGGACTAATTTGAGGACCGGCCTCGAGAGGGTGGCTCTGCCCATCTAGGAAATGACCATGGTGTTCCCTTCTTTCAAGGAAAAGCAGTTTTATTGTTTATTTTCTCTCCCTGATCATTGAGTCACAGGTGAAATGGAAGTAATAGCTCCAGGTATCAGGAATGAGATAAATTCCAGTCCTCCCTGGCCACTGCCATCATTCTGATGAAGTTCCCTGGAGACAAGATGTGTGACTGGGCAGATTAACCATTTCCTTATCTGCAAAGTGGGGTTGATGATGGCTCCCCACCGAGGGGCCGTGGAGGGTGCACTGAGTTTGTGTACATGAATGCTTCATGCCTGGTGAAGATAACAGGTGCTCAGTAATGGAGAATAGTTATCATTGGGCCCAAAGGGAAATACATACCAGTCATTGTCAGGGCTGGGATTTGAACACACATCTTTCTCAATCATGGATTGGCCTGCTGCCCATTTTTGTCAATAAAGTTTTATTGGCAGGCTGCCATGCCCTTTCACTCACCTATTGTCTTGGGCTGCCTTCACACTACAGTGCAGTGTTGAATAGTTGCAACAGAAACTTTATGGCCCACAAAGTCCAACATTTATACTCTGCAGTCCATTAAGAAAAAGCGTGCTGATCTGTGTTCCAAACTGAGCTTCGCCCTTGACTTTATCATTCTATCCCAGATCTACACATGGTCTCATTAAATTCCCACAACTCTAGAGGTAGGTGTTTTCATGTCCATTGTGCAGATGAGGTGGTGGAGGCTCAGAGAGGATCTGTGATTTGGCCAGGGTCACCCAGCAAGGAGAGAGAAGAGCTCAGACTGGAGCCAGGTCCTCCCCAGGCTGTTCATGCCCTACTGAGCTGGGGCGGCCCTGCTCCAGCCCCTGGAGTGTGGGGGCCACAGGGGACGTGGGGGTCTGGCCATTTCCTGATGACTCCTGTTGTGTGCTTCTTTCTTCCAGCTGCTTGCTACCAGCTTGAGAGGAAGAAGGGAGTCCAGTCCTCAGGGATCATGCTCACTTTCTGGCTTATAGCCCTACTGTGTGCCCTTGCCATCCTGAGATCCAAAATCATGACTGCCTTAGAAAAGGTAAGTGATGGCCTTCCAAGTCTTCCCTCAGTAGCCCTTGGGAGAGATGATTCTTCCTTCTGTCTGTGGGAATCATGCATTGCCATGGGGACCCGGGGATCAGGTACCACAGGGGCCCAGCTTCCTCCCTGGGGATTTCCATTCCCTATCCAGCCTTTGTTCTAGAACCTTCTTTACTCGGGGCTCTGCTTGTCTATAGCTCCCAGGGGCCCATGTTGGTCCTCTAGGGCAGGAGTCGTAGGACAAATGCACACCACCCTTTGAACCTTTGTGAGCAGTAGACAGTAAGGTGATTCCGCTCCGAATGTCTTCAGTCTTCAGCAGAGCCGAGCAGGGCATGGTGTTTGCGGGCAGCTGCTCCCCTGGGCCCCAGGCTTGTCCCCATGTGCTGCCCCTAGGAACTGGAAGAGCGTGTATTTCAGACGCTAACCTCTTGTTCCTTGAGATCTCCAAGCTAATCAGGAACTGGAATCAGGCAAAGGAAGGAAAAAGAGCTGAGCATTTATTGAGTACCTTCAGGGACAGTGTAGACTGTCTGTAAGGCAGCTGACATTTATTGAATTTGTGTTTTCTAAGTGCCAGGAGGGGGACTAAGTTTTTTCTTTTCATGACTAGTCTTAGTGACTTCTCACAATTACTCTGACATGGCTTCCCAGCTCAGCACATGTGGATATTTTGGGCCAGAGACATATTTTTGGAGAGGCTATCCTGTGCTCTGTAGGATGTTTAGGGGTGCACCTGGCCACCACCCACTGGGTGCCAGTAGCACCCTGTCAAGCCATGACAAACAGAAATATGTCCAGACACTACCAGATGCTCCCTAGGATATAAAAATCACCCTTATTGAGAGACACTTTTATAGATGGGGAAACTGAGGCACCGAGAAGTAAGATGATAAAGTCTCATTGCCACTATGAGCAGAGCCAGGCCTTGAACATAACTCAGTTTCACTCCCAGGCCTGGACCTCCTCCCATGCCCTCCCCAGGTGGTGTAGACCACTCTAGGGTGACTGCCTGTCTGCTCCTGTGTTAAAGGGGAGGAGGGATAGGGCAGGAATCCCTGCCAGTGGACCTGAAACCTGTACCCCGGACTCTGCACATAGCTTCCAGAAAGTGATCTCTTCCTCCATTCTTCCCTCACATAAAGGATTCTGGAGTCGACGTGTTTCATGATGTCACTTTCTACATTTATTTTTCCCTTGTGCTGATTCAATTCGTGTTGTCCTGCTTCTCAGATCAGTCACTCCATTCTCTGAAACCATCAAGGATCCCGTGTGATCACAGAGACACGTGTGTGCATGTGTGTGTGTGAGAGAACTAATACATAGGTCCAGCTCACATTGATTGGATGCTTGTTCTGAGTGGGTTCATTAATATGGGATCTCATTCTGTCTTTCCCAAATGCAGTGGGCAATAAACTCCCCACTTAACAGATGGAAAAACCAAGGCATAGATGTTGCTAGGGGTATTTGAGGAGAGAATCTGATTCATAATTGTAAACTTCTGCACCTTATAGGCCTGTAGGTTTGCTTACTTGATTGGCATAGTAGCTTTAGAAACTGTTGGGCAAACATTTAAAAATCAGGAAATTTCACATGAAGTTTACCCATCCAGGTTTTCTAGAAAAATGAGAAGTTCTGCCAGCATTAGGGCCATTATCCTACATGGCAGCAGTTGGGCCAGAGCTGAAGAATGTAGCCCTAGTTTACCACAGTCCCCACCACTCCCTATTGTATAATACAGTCTTGATTCCAATTCTTTGATGGTATGTGCTGGTCCTTGAGAGATTTGAGTTTGATACCGTTGGTCTGTTCTGTCAGTTTGAGGGAAATTCTGTATGTATCAATGGGCAGGGTGGAGATGGCCACTCTTCCTGCTGGTGGAATAAAAAGGAGTAGTCGTTTGTCACCCTTGTGATTTATTTGAGCATAATTGTTTATCTCCTGTCTTCCTCCCCTCTTTTTTCCTTTCCTTCCTTCTTTCCTTTTGTCTCTCCCTCCTTCCAACCAGTGGCAAGTACCAGGCCCAATCTGGATAGAGGGCTGTAGCAGTGAATAAAGCAGAGTTCTTGCCCACTTGAGGCATATATTGTCATGGGTGGGGTCTGGGGACAGACAGTAATCCAGGACCCAAGTATGCTTGTCAGGTGGTGATGAACACTGAGAAGAAGAAAGCATAAAAGGAAAAGAAAATGATGGTTGGGGTTGTGTGCACTTTTGATAAGAGCAGTCAGGGAAGGCTGCCCCCACCAATCAGGGAAGGTCTCATTGGAGCAGAAACTTAAAGGAGCAAGGGGAGCGAGCTGAGCAAAAACTCAGATGAACAGTCTTCCAGGCAGAGGGGTGGCAAGTGCAAAGGCCCTGGGTTGGGAGCCACCATGGAATGTTGAGGAAGCCACAGGGAAGGCCAGCGTGGCTGGAGCAGTGAGAGGCAGGAGAGGGCATCTGAGATGTGGGGACAGTCATCTGTAGGCTGATAACTGTTCGATTTTATTCTGAGTGGGAGGGAAAGCCTTTTGAGCGTTAATTTGCTGCTATGTTCATGGTTAGTCAGCTGTTACTGCGTGAAATTGCAGCAGGAGCAGTTTTCAACTGTCAGGTTTGGCCTGAACCTGAGCAGAAGTCTCAGGCTGCCTCTGTGTGTGTTGAAGGAGTCCGTGAGGCATCGGCTGGGAGGAGGAGGGGCTTAATGCTGGCCAGCTTGTGTTCTAAAAACCCGTGTCCTAGTGTGTGTTCTGAGAGGCCCCATTCTTGGATTTCCCTGCTCAAAGAGGAACTGGGTTGGAGAAATTAGCAAAGTGTGTGTTTGTATGTGTGTGTGTGGATGTGTGTGCACATAGGGTGTGTGTGTGCATGTGTGCATGTTTGTGTACGTGTGCATATACTGATGTTGATGTGTTTGCACATAGATGTGCTCGTGTGCATTGGTGTATTCTCGTGTGTGTGTGTGTGCGCGTGTGCACATGTGTAAAGTTTAGCAGGGCAGTGACCATGCCTGGGCCACCCATTGGATCCCAGTTGATGCCTGGCACAAAGGAGGGACTCAAATGTCTATGCCTGTGTCTGTTGTTCGTCAGTGTCTGTCGCCCAGGAGTGGGTATGGGGCAGTGGAGTGTCCGCATCAGGAAACATTTATTAAATGTCAGACTGTGTTGTGGTGCTGGGAATCATACCAAACAAGTCACACCCACCCGAATGGTGCAGACCCTGAGCTGCTCTGAGGGTCACGTGAGCTTGTGAGAGGCAGACAGGCCGACGTGCAGATCCCCTGACTCTTCAGGCTCCTCCCTGGGGCCTGAGAAGCAGGCCTTTCAGAGTGGACAGGCGTGGGTGCTTTATGGGGGAGAGAATTTTGGTCCCTTCTGGGGACTGGATCAAATTTCTGCGGCTGCTTTCCTGGGTGCACGGAGGTGTCTCCTAGAGCCGCCTTCTTCCTGTTGTGCTCTCTGTGTCCCTGGCCGCCTGAGCCCGAGGCCTGTTCTGCAGGCTGGGGTGGCCCGATGCTCTCAGCTCTGCAGCTGGAGGCTGGGTCACGGTGGCCTAGGGCACCCCGACTCTGCTCTGAGGCTTTCTTCTCATTTTTAGGAATCAAGTCTCACAGAGATTGCTGGGCTGTTAGGCCCTAACTTACATCCTAAATCTGATGGCAGAGGCAGCATTGTGTGATAGGAGAGGAGCTTCATTCTGGAGCTGGGCAGACCCTGGGTGCCTTTATCCCTTCAACAGACTTTTATTAAGCATCCATTGCATACTGTGCTTGGTTCTGGGGACCCAGCAGTATGTGAAGTAGAGGTGGTTCGTGCCTTGCTGTGGTTATCTATTCTGTAACAAACCACCTTGAATTTAGTTGCATAAAACAACAGTAGTAGTTGATTATGTTCCAGAGTCCTGCGCGTTGACTGGGCTCAGTTGGGTGGTTCTCCCTCAGGGTCTCTCCTGCAGTAGCAGTTGGATGGTGTTTAACTTGGTGGACTGGCAGCTTCCTCACCCGTGTGTCTGGTGGTTAACACTGGCCATGGGCTGGAGCCAGCTGGTGTTGTCATGTGCTCTCCCCACATGGCCTGGGCTTTCTCACAGCATGGCAGCTGGTCTCTGAGAGCGAGTGGAAGAGAGAGTCATGTGGAAGCTGTATCATCTTTCATGACTCTGTCCCAGAGGTCACACAGTGTCACTTCTGCCACACTCTGTTCATTAAAGCAATCACAAAAGGCATCCTGGGGGCAAGTGTTGGAGACACCTCTAGATGGCAGAGTGCTGAAGTCTCCTGTAAGAGAGTTTCTAGGATAGCAGACAGTGCCTGGCCACCTTTGGAAAATGCAGTCTGCTGTGTGCCCTCGGGAGGCTTCTGGTCTCGCTGGCAAACAGCCAGTCAGCTGGTCAGCAGGCAGTTAACTGGAGCTACAGTCAACCTGAAGTCTGGGAATCAGGATACTTTTAGATTTGTGATTTGGGGCAAATCCTCCTTTCAGGACCTCAGTGTCCCCTTCTTGAGAATGGGTGGAGGCTCTATTGATGCTCCTGCAGCCTGATCCCCGCCCTGGGTCTGAGGCCTGTGATGGGCAGATGAGGGCACTGTTGGGTGCCCTGTCGGCCTGTCTCCCCACCACCCTTGGGGCTCCCATTGCCATGGAGCCTGAAGGATGGGGACAATCCTGCCCCTGCCGCTCTCCTGTCCTCAGAGCGGGCTGCCAAGCCCAGGGTGCCTGGGGTCAGGCGGCTCCTGGGTGGGAGTCCGCAGAGCTGGGCCACTCCCAGCTCCCTGCTGCTGAGTCACCAAACTGGCCATCCTTCCCAGCTGGCCCTGAGCCCATTACATGACTCAGATGTCTGTTTCAGCCCTGGGTTCTTGGTGGGGCTGCTCCCCTCCAGGCCCTGGGCTGACTGGGCTTCTCGGAATGACTAATCAAGCCTCACAGAGCTCCCGGAGCTCCTGCCTACCCCTGGCCCTTTATCTGGCTGGCCCTGAGGCTGCTGCTTAGGGTGGTGGGGAGGGGCTTCATTTGCAGTTGTGGGTATCAAGGGCAGACAAGCGTGGTCACGGGCTAACCCTAACTTCTCAAAGTGGGGTCTGCAGACCATCATCGGCATCTGCCAGGTGCCTATTAGAAATGCAGAATCTTTGGCCTGCTGAGCCCTGCTGAGCCAGTATCATCTGAACAAAATCCGCAGGTGGTTCACAGTTGAAGAGTGTGGGTTTAGCACAGTCAGAAAAACTCTGCTTAGCTTCTTTGGTGTAAGAGATATTTTCAGTCCTGTCTATAAGGGTGGAATATTTTTTCCCCAACATTTTATGAATATTTCAAACCTACAGAAAAGTTGAAAGAATTACACAGTGAGTGCCCAAGTACCCAACAGCCAGATTCTATAGCGAACATTTTGCTAAATGCCCTTTCATGTGTGTGGGCAGCCAGCCAGCCAGTTTTTTTTATCTGAAGCTGACTTTGAAATACATTAGTGTCCTTCACCCAGACACATGGCTGTGCACATCATTAGCCAGAGCCCAGTACCTGTTTTTTTTTTTTTTCTTAAGGTACAACCTACATAGTGAAATGTCTGGCTCTTAAGTTACTATTTGATGACTTTTGATAAATGAGTTCTTAAACCCGTATCAATATAGCATGTTGTTAGGACCCCAGAAAGTTCCCTCCTGTTCCTTCATGGTCAGTTTCTACCCCACACACCCCAGAGTCCACTGCTGAGCTTAGACTGTTCATGATAGCATCGTAAACACCATTTTCTTTATGTTTTTGGTCATTTTGTGATTCAGTGTTATGCCAGGGGCTCTGCTGGGCTCTGAGTACCTAGAAATGAATATACCTAGAAATGAAAGCCTGACTCTGAGGGAAGGAGAAGGGGCAGCAGGCAATTAAATGATCAGTTGCAGGATGGACAGTGGGGCCCCAAGGCAGGGAAGAGCAAGGGGCTGTGGAGGCCTGAGGAGGGGCCCTTAATTCAGCCTTATGCTGCAGGGCCAGCACCCAGGACAGGGGATGCCTGAGTCAAAGAAATGAGAGGCTGCTCCTGGTGGAGGAACCAGTATGTGCAAAGGTCCAGTGGTGTGATGGAACATGTGGGTGTCTGGGAATTGCATGGAATTCTGCTTGGATGGGTGGGAGGGGACATAGAGCACAGCAGGAAAGATCAAGGGTAGAATTGTATGTTACCCTAAGAATTTGGAATTTTGACCCGATGGAAGATTATTTTTTCAGCAGGCCAGTAACACACTCAGGTTATGTATTTTGGGGGATGCCTCTGGATGACAGGAGGAGGACTTATGGGACATGGGGAGGCTGCTGGCACCTGAGAAGCCCTTGCAGGAGCTCAGACAGGTTGAGAAGAAGGCTTAGCTGGATTGTGACCCTGTGTGCACTGGAATAGTGAAGACCAGGGAAAGACAGTGGGCAAGTTCATTGGAAAAGGGCAGCATGCATGTGGTCTGTGCTTTAATAGAAGAAATCGTGGTCTTGAGTAGGGAGGTGATTTGTACAGCTGGTTAGGTACCTGGTAGACCCAGTGAAAACCTGTAGTGTTATGAGGTGTACCAAACAGTCTCTTCTTACTGGACATTCAGGTTGTTCCAGGCAATAACTATGATAGCATTCCAGTATGCTGTATTTATTTATTAACTTCTTTAATCCCCCAAGCAACCCAGCAAGGCAGGATTGTGTTTCCCTCCATTTTACAGATGAGGACACTGAGGGTCTGACTGCTGAAGCATTTTGTCTAAGTTCACAAGGCTGGATGAGGAGCCCTTCCACTGGGTTTGCACACCTGAGCGTGCTTTAGCATCCCCTGTAGGGCTTGTTAAAACACAGATCGCTGGGCCCCACCCCCAGAGCCTGTGAGTCTGAGGTCTGGGTGGGGTCCATGCACTTTCCTTCCTGACACATTCCCAGGCACTCTCGGATGCCGGTGGTGGGGGCCACATTGAGAACTGCTCTAAGCTGTACCGCTGCTTCTCACATCCCTTACTAGCTGGGTATTTAGGCAATGCAGAGTGGGAGTAAGTGGCAGAAAATTGCACCAAACACAGAATCGAAGCCAGAAAAGCTGAGTGGGGACCCAGAGAATGTCTGACAAAAAGGCCAGAAAGCTGAAAGACCCAGGCATGATCTGCAAACTGCCCTGTGGGAGGTAATGGACAACCACTCAGAGAACCAGGGCCTGGAGCTGTGGTGCCAACTTGGTTTAAGCCACATGGTTTCTGGCCAGCTCACTGGCACCAGATGCTGATGCCAAAGAATGCTGCTCTCCTTTTGCATAATCAGACTTTCTCCGACCGTCGGCCAGGGCCCGTCTGGGTTCTTCTCATTTCTAAATGTATGGGGGGGCCAGTTAATAAGCTTCCTTGATCTGAGGTGGGAGTTACTCATTCCAGTCCCAGGGGTCAGGAAACCCTGAGCTGGCAGTTGGGACTTTGGTGCTTAATGAGTTACGTCAGAATGTTCTGCTGGTTCCACTTGAATGAAATGCTGCCTGCGTCCTCATCCAGAGGCCACCCCTACTTTACTCTCCTTTTAAAAATTGCCAGTTCTTTGTGACTGCAGAACTCCAGTATCTGTTATGAAGTAAGCCTTTCATGTCCTATAGGGACTCCCAGAAACCACCTGCCATGCTGGTATCTCCTCCCCTGTGCTGGTGGTGGGGACCCTGTGTGGGCCTGAAGTGACTTCCCATAGTCTGAAAATCTGGGTTGAGATCCAGAGGAAGAGGGCTGGGAATCTGACAAAGCTCTCGGAGCATGTGTATTAGAAAACTGTGAAATGTCTGTGTTCGTTGTCCATCCTTACTGCGTCTGCGGGGTGAGTTCTCACAGCAGCTGGGGTGTTCACTAGCCCAGGTGAGGATTCTTTTCCCTCTGAGCTGTCGTTTCTTATGGTCTCAGGAGTACAACTCCATCTGTGTGCAGTTGGCTGTAAAGGGAGTGAATCCACCTTCATTGATGCAGTGGACAGGCTCTTGCCTGGTTGTGAACGAATGTCGGGATTTTTGAGACCCCTGTGTCTATGTGCCTAACAACAGCCTTGCTGTTTGCACCATGCCTCTGTGCATTTGGGAAAGGGGGACAGCCCCTCTCTGAGTGCATGAACTTGAGAAAGGCCCTGATTCCTTCAACGGATGCAGCCCCTTGCAGGCATGGGACTTGGGGGTCTTGGTGAGCTGGGCACCAGCTGCGTTACAGCCCCCGCTTGCCCCCTTGGGTGGGCACATTTGTACAAGATATAACTTGCACACTTCTATTCTGTGTTGACACCAAGACTGAAAGAAGGCTGGATTTGGAGGCAAAAGGCTTGTTTGAGCTCTAATTTCACACCCTGACAATCATTGTCTTAGGCTGCTGTGTGATCTCATGTAAGCAGGAGTCAGCCAGCTTTTCTGTACAGGGCCAGGTAGTAACTATTTTAGGCTGTGTAGACCATGTGGTCTCTGTCATATCTGTTCATTTCTGCAATTATAGCTCAAAAGAAGACATAACTGATAAATAGATGAGTGGACATCATCGTGTCCCAATGAAACTTTATTGACAGGCAACTAATCCTGATGTAAAGCATCTGATACAGTACTCAGTGTGTCACAGCTTTGTAAGAAATGGAGGACTTTGCTATTGTTTTTACTATTAATACTAATACAACTACTACCATTTCTTGCGTTTTATGCTCTGTGCCAGGTACTGTTATAAGTACTTCAGATGCTTTATCTCATTTAATCTCATCACCACCAAGTAACTTGGCCAAGGTCTAACAGCCGGGAAGGGGCCGAGCTGGGATTCAAGTCCTCCTCCTGACCACCTTGCTGCATGTTGCTTCACACATAGGGAGTCCCTTCCCCAGAGGCCTGGGCCCCCTTCCGTCTGTGCCCCCCAGGTTTTTCCTTTGGTGCAGCTCTCACCACTTGCATGTTGATTTGCTTACTGTGCATCTCCTCCCCAGCTCCAGGGGGAGCTGCAAGAGGTGCGGACCTCACTGTCTGGTACGTGGGTCTGTTCCCAGCCCTTGGCTACTTCCTGGCATCTAAGCAGGTCTTCCCTAAGTATTTGCTCACAAAATAAATGAGTCATTGCCAGCTGGGCCTCACCTCTTCCCCCTTCTCCACCAGCACTTAGCTTTTCACAGTGGGGAGGAATTGGGCTGCCATTGAAGTGCATTTGCAATTCCCTGACACCCCACTCCCTTCCAGAAGAAAAAAACAGCCTGCAGAGCAAAGAGCACCTCCTCCTCCATGGACAGTGTTGCCACATTAGGTTACAGATGGTCCAGCTTACAGAACAGCCCCAGGGACTCAATTTCACTTGTCTCTCCCTGAAGTCCTGTGAGGTAGGCTGAGCATTAGGACTGACTTCCCATTTCCCTGTTATGAAAACTGAGACTTGGAGGCAAAGCGACTGCCCCAGCTCATTCAGCTAGAAATGGTAGAGCTGTGGGGTTCGAACCCAGTCTGACTGCAAAGTCTGAATTTACTGTGCTTTGGTTTGGTCTGGAATTTGGGTCTGTGGGCCCGCTGCATCTGACCTACCTTATTAAAAATTAACTGATGCTGGCGTCCCACCCAAGAGATACTGTCCTAGTTGGTCTGGGGAGGGGGAACCCTGGTCACCTGTGTTTAACAGGCTCCCCGAATGATTTTCGGGCAGCTGGTGCTGGGATCCTCCCCATGCCTGGGGTCCTCAGAGTGGAGCCTGGAGGTTCTCAGCCCAGGATGTGTGTGTGAATCACTGGGGAAGCTCTTCATTCAGCATCTTATCATGAGAACTTGCACACATGTACACATTAAGTAGCAGAGTATAATAAATGGCCTTAGGCTCCCCTGCACTGCATCTGAGCATTTCAGTATGTATCTCTGAAAGATGAGGAGCTAAAAAATTTTTATTAACTTTTTATTTGAAATAATTTGACTCACAAAAAGTTACAAAAATAGAATTTCTCTATACCCTTATCTATCCAATTATTTCCAGTGATAGGCAATATCTGAAAGATAAGGATTTTAAACAATACAACTGTGATACCATTATCTGGCCTAAAAGCCATAATAATTCTTCATATCAAGTAATCCACTGTATTGTCAAATGCCACATTCTCTTCCTTCTTCATTTATTGCTGGACCATTTCTATGGAGAGACACTTACCTCACCTCTCTGGTCACTGTGTGGTGTAGTTCATTTAGAAAAGTGGGGGGGAAATTCTCGTTTTCTGTTTTCTAAATGCCTTGGTTAACTAGCGTCGTTTCATCAGTGATGTTTTCCTATTTTTCCAGTATCAGTGCGAACTTATGTAGTTTAAACGACATGATGCATTTCAGTCCATTCTATTTATTATTCTTATTGCAGCTTAAATTGTCCCTTTTTGGGCTGGTGGAGCCACGTCTGATTGCTTGAGGCCTTTTTACAACTCTGCTCATCTTCAGTTTCCTTGGTGTTGGGTATGACAAGATGCTATAAGCTTATCCTGTACATTTCCGGTCCAGCCCCTTTGCCAGGGAAACTCCAGGAGTTAAAAACAAACACAAAAACTCAATGCCCTGGTCCCACTCTTAGCCAGCTTAATCAGAATGTCTGGGGCTTGGAACCCAGATAAGTGTCTTTTTAGAGCATTCCCAGCCTGGATGGAGAACCACTTGGGTAGAATGTATGTTCTCCTCGGGCTTTCCAGTGAGTTATCTCTGAAAAATGAGGGAACATTGAGTACTGTCCTCAGCTAAAGATCCCATCACTGCCTGGCGAACCCTTCCAGGAAAGCCTGTATTTCAGAATTTAAACCTGAGTGTGTCCGCATTGAAAAACAGCCCTTGTGTGCAGTCCTGAGGCTCCTCACTGATGTCCCTTTCCTCGTCTGTATGTTGCTGAACTGGAGCTCATCTTTGCTTGTGAGAAAGAAGGGCTTTGAAAGTTTGCTTAGAATCTGTTGATGATTTCCCATTGCCTTGAGGATGAAGACCAAAATTGCCTCCAGTATAGACTGTGCACCGTCTCTGGTGTAGACCTCTCAGGCCTCCAGTTGGTTCCTGGAGTAGCCTATGCTCCTCTCTACCACAGGGCCTTTGCACACACCTCTCCCCTTTTGTTAGTTATCCTCTACTCACCCATCAGATCCCAGCTGGAACCTCTTCCTCAGGGACACCTTCCCTGACTCCCGTCAGCTAGGTCAGCCCCCATCCTCTCATCAGCTCTTACTGTGGGCCTCATAAGGTATCAGTGATCTCAGCGGTAGTGTTGACCTACCTTCAGGGCCTGATCCTCATCACAGACATGGTCTAGTGTTTGGTGACGGGATCGTTTGAGGAATGTGTCTGGAGCCTGTTGGATGCTCACATGCTGTCTCCAACACTTCCATCTGTGAGACCCTGGGCAACTCATTTTACTCTTCTGCTCTTCATTTTCTTTAACTACAAAATGAAAATGATGCTTTTATCTGCTGTGCAGGGTAGTTAAGAAGATTAACTTACATAAAAGATGATTTATGCAAAGCCCTTAAAACAGAGCTAGCTAGGAAAGAAAGTTAGCAGGTTATCTTTATTATCTTGCTATGTATGGCTCAGGCTTCCTAAAAGGAAGGGGTTTATTTGTCCAGACCAGTATACATGGTGCTAGGCACATAGTAGGTGCTCAGAAAATATTCACTGAATGAAGGAAGGAAATAAGAATACTATTAATGCCACACTGATAAGGGTCTGTGAGGATATAAGATAATGCTAACACTTTGTAGAGTGCCTGACACCTAGTAGGTGCTCAGAAGTTATTTGTTGAATGAACAATTAAATGAATGAATGGAGTAAATGGGGACAATATTAGCGGTATACTCATTGGGTTGCTGTGGGGAGATAAGGCATGTGTGTGGCCTGCGGTTCCATTTTTGTGCATGGTAGACACTCAGGAATGATTTGCTGGATCAAACCGGGCAGCTGCCATGTGTTTCTCTCAAGGTCACCAGGGCTCAGGAGAGAAAGCCATTTGGGGTGCAAATCAGTGGTATGAAAGTGGCTGCTGGTCCTGAGGTCAGCTGACTGCTCCCTGCTGAGCGCTGGCATGGATAAGAAGTTCAGTCGTTCATTGCCCTTTTTCTCTCCACTAGAATACTTGCCCGGAATCTGGTGCCTCCGTCCTGTCCAGGATCACTTTCTGGTGGATCACAGGGTAAGGCCGGCCCCCATTCGTCGGGTGGGGTTGTGGGCCACAAGTACACGGCTTGGACCCCCACCCACAATCTCCTTCACTCCTGCTTCCAGAGGGTGTTGTGTCCTGAGTGTGCCTGCCCTGGTCTCAGAGACACAGACCCCATACCCACATTCATGGACCTGAGTTGCATCAGCCATAAATGGCTTGAACCTCTGGACAGCTTGCCTGGGGCAGCTGTAAGCTGCACGCTCTTGGCTTCACTTCTGATTAGGGTATTTTTATGTTAGGTGTAATTAATATTGTAATGGATCAACAACCAAAAACACAGGCAACTGCTGTCGACGATATGATACGCTCATATGATATGATATGATATATGATATGATATGATATGGTCCTCCCTGTTTACATATTTTTTTCCTGCACATTGTCAACATCTTATGGGAGATTATTTGAATCCTCTCCCCCTGCTGATAAGCAGCATTCCTTGTCCTTAAACACTTGTTACACCTTTTTGAAAACTTACATTTCATATTTAATTTTCAAATTACTATTAAAGAGCATCCCTGGGACACCTGGTGTAATTTAAATATGGACTGCAGTAACTGAAATATCCATGCTAATATTTCTGATTTTGATAATTGTGTTCTGATTTATTAAAGAGCAGGTCCTGTTTTTAGGGGCATACACACTAATATTTAGAAGTAAAGTCATGTAGATTTGCAGCCTACTTTGAAATGGTCCAGAGGAGAAATATGTTCACATGTATGTGTGTTTATAGATAGGGAATGATACAGCAAACGTGGCAAAATGCTAACGTAGTGAACTATGTGAAAGGTAAGCAGAAATTCTGTGTACGATTCATGTGGTCTCTCTGTTAAGTTTGACATTTCAAAATAACAGGGTGAAATCTTAGGCTTACGTTTTATTGTGAAAGTGCTCAGACATACAGAAAGACTAGTCTAATAAACTTCAGTAAACTCATCCCCCAAACTTAACTATTGCTAAATGCTTCGCCACATTCACCTTTTTTAAAAAAAGTCTTTTTAAGTAAATTAGAACCATCCTAAATATTCGGTATGCATTTCTAAAAAATGAGGCTGTTTTTCTTGGGTGACGTAACAGAATTAGCAATGATGATGTAACGAGCCAGATGTCATTTATACTGAGATTTTCCCACTGGCAAGGCGGCCTTAGGTTGTAGGAGCTGCCGCGGCATGGAGGGTAGGTTGGCCGGGTGGGTGTGTGCGCTGAGGGCCATCCTCTTCATCCCCACCCCCGCTCCCCAGCTCTCATCACCTGCCCCCTTGTGTTCTGGCCCCAGGATGATGGTCCGGGGCTATGGCCAGCCCCTGGAGGTCACTGATCTCTGGTCCCTGAATAAGGAGGACATGTCAGACAAATTGTGCCCATTTTGGTAAAGAACTGGAAGAAGGAATATGCCAAGTCCAGAAAGTAAGTGCAAGCCCTCTGGTCGCAGGGGCAGCTGTGCAATCTCTAGGATGAGCCAGTCACCTCCTTCCTGCCACCGGGCCCCCGAATGGTGGTCATGTCACCTCTAGCTTCATGGTCCTGGATGAGCTGCTTCACTCCTCTGAGCCACGGTTTGCTTATCTACAAAATGGGCAGAGTCTGACATGTAGCTAAGCCAATTTGCATAGGAAAAAAGAGTGACATGGGTCTGCCAAGTGGGCAATTGATTCTATTTGCCATGACCCTTGGTGAGCGTGTGCCTGGGGTGGGCGACCCTGCCTCCCACAGCGGGGCTCATTTCTGTGCCCCTCTCTGAGCCTCTGGCCTCCAGAGTGTTCTTGCTGTTTAAAGTATTTTGGTTCAATGCACCAAGCTAACAACTTCCTGGTGTTTAGCCAAAGAAGCCCCCAATTTTTATTTCAAATTGACTTTATTTTTTAGAGCAGTTTTAGGTTCACAAACAAAATTGAGCAGAAGGTACAGAGATTTCCCATGTACCCCCTTTCTCCACACATACACAGCCTCTCCCGTGACCAGGGTGCCCCTCCAGAGTGACATTTGTTAGAGTCTGTGAACATACATTATCATCACCCTGAGTGGCTATTTTGAGACTCCCAGAGTTCCCAAAACCTTCAGTACTTAGGCTTACCAATCTCTTTGGTGTTCCCTAGTATAACGGTCAGCTTTTCTTTATTTCACAACACTGTATGTAGATGTCTGTCTGAAAGTGGAGTTAGCCTCTAGGCTGAGGTAATTTTAGGCAGGCTTTTCACCTACGTGGGTGCCTGGTGGGATCTTTCTTGGGTACTGAAGTTGTCAGCAGGAAAGGTCTGGCTCAGTCAACCAAGAATGCGATTTTGGCAAAACAACCCCTGGCCTTGGGAGACCTCTGTTTTTGAGAAAGAGAAAGCACTTGAAAAACAACCAAAAACTGGAGGAAAGGGTAGAGGAGGATGATCTTGAATCATTTGCATTTGTAAGCAACACATTTCAGACCCTGTCTGGGCTGTAGTTTCACAGGAGGGCCTTGGCATTGGGAGATGCTGCCACTCCCATTGTGGTTTCCAAAACTGTTCCTTCTAAGGCAAGGGAGACTGTGCATTAAGTTTGTAAATGCCATTTTCTGCTTGTAGATCAGATCTGCCCTTCTGATGTTATATTAGGTATTGTGGGTCAAAGACCATGCTCAGAGTACATCCAGAAAATGTAGAAATTTAATCGAGCCAAGACTTTTTTAAAGTTTGAGATTTTTGCCTTCGCCAAAATATCAAAGACCTTATTTAACAAATGATGTGCAAAGCCAGCAGTAGCTTCTCATTGCTGTGTGGGTGGTTCAGGCCCCTGCAGGCTGCGCTCTCAGCCCTGCGCTGGTTACCATGAGATTCTTGCCCTTCTTGTAAGGGCGGCCTCACCTCTTTTCAAAATCCTTGGCTCCAGGCCTTGTTCATCTAATTCCTTCTACCTGTCTCTTCCCACTGGACCTGTTCCCTCATCCTGCAGGTCTCTGTCTCAGCTTCAATGTCATCCCCTCCAGGAAGCCCTCATGATAGTGCTTCACACAGCCTTGTGAATTTGTGTTTGCTGGTATTTTCTCTCACAAGGCTCCTTAATAGCAGGGCTGTCCCCAGTGCCTGACCCAGAGCACACGTCCAGTTCATTGGTGGGTGAGTGATCTGTGGGCACCTTTGTCCATATCGACATCTGGTCCCATCAGCAAGTCCCTTTTCCTTCCCAGCCTCCAGCTTCCGCACCCCTCTCTGTTCCCCTGCTCTGGGCAGTTCCCTCCTGACTCAGACTTTCCTCTTCCAGCTCTCCTTCCCTCCCGGCCAAACCATTCGGATGCTCTGCTTTCTTCCTCTCCCCTCCGGGAGTGCCTTCCTCTCTTGCAGGCCTCCTGCTCACTGGGTAGTTTTCTTTCCTGACTCAGCCTTAGCTCGTGCCTTCCACTAGTCTTGACTTCCACCCCGGCCGGAGCTGTCCTCCTCTCTGCTTGCCCAAGACTGTCTCCCTGGTTCTCTGGAAGCCCATCTCCTGGCCACCAGAAATAGCCCTGGGTCAGCGGCAGCCCACACAGGCCCAGAACCGGGGTCCAGCTCAGGAAGGGGTGTGCGAGTGCAGTTGGGGAGGGTGAGCCGCTCACTCTCTGCCTGGCCTCCTTTCCCTCCTTGCCTAGAAGGCATCTGTGTGCCAAGATAAACCATACTAACAATCCCAGCCAGAAACCCAGCTTCTAGGGAAGTCAGGCAAGTGAAACGGGCAACATGAGAAAAAGAAATAATCCTCTGTGGTTGGTGAAACAATATACTCCACCCCACCCGCAACAAAGACAGCCATGTCATGATCCCCAGAACCCACGAATGGGTCACCTTACCTGGCAAAGGAACTTGGCAGGTGTGATTAAGTGAAGGATTTTGAGATGGGGAGGCTCTTCATGATTATTTGGGCGGGCTGGTGTGACTGCTGGAGACTGCATAAGAAGGAAACAGGTGGTCAGAGAGAGAGTGAGAGATGCTATGCCGCTGGCTTTGAAGATGGAGGAAGGGGCCACATGTCTGGGAATGTAGGCACCTTCCGGAAGCTAGAAAGGGCAAGGGAACTGATTTTTCCCTAGAGCTTCAGAAGGTGCACAGCCCTGTGGGCCCACTTTAGACTTCTGAACTTGAGAAATACAAGGTAATAAATCTGTGTCGTTGTAAGTCACTGAGTCAGTGGTCACTTGTTACAGCAGTCCTAGGTAGTTGGGCAGCTTCGTGCAGAGTTTAGGTTTTATCCTGGATGCAAGGGGAAGCCATCCGTGGAGTTAACGGTGGAGGATGATGCTCTTTAGGGGAAGTCAAGCACTGGCTGCTGTATGGGGAATTGGCTGTTGGGGGACAAGGGTGGGAGGACATGGGGGCCCTGGTGATGGTCGCTTGCATAGGTCAGAGGCCACACTGATACCAAGGATGTACAGATGACTGCACATCCCGGGGTGGAATGAACACATGCCTGATTTGCCCTGGGGAGCAGAAAGGAGAGTGTCCAGGAGATCCCCATATTTCTGCTCCTTCCTGGGGGTGGGGGGGTACAGAAGGGGAAGGACTTGGCCATGCACAGAGCAGTGTGCACAGTCAGGGATGGGGACAGAGAAGTGAGCCAAGGTGGGTTGGAAGGTTGTAGTCTCCAGGAGGGAGTTCTGGTGGTCCAGAAGGTCATACGTGGCATAGATGTGATGAGTGAGAGTCCCCTGAAATTGAATGCCATTCAGTGTACTTGGGCTGTGGGGGAATTTTGTAAATTGTGCATGTTAGGATTGGGTGGGGCTGAAGCTTGGTGTGTGTTGTAGTGGCAGAGCCCACACTTGGCCATTTGAGGGTCCTGCTTGGACTGCAGTTTGGGAGCTGGGAGCTGGGGGATGTATCTGTTACTGAACACCAGATTTCCCCACACCTAGCAGCTTAAGATAACAGCAGGCATTTGCTCTCTCCACAGGTTCTCTGGGTCAGGGGTCCAGCAGGAGCCTCGCTGGGTGGTTCTGGCTCAGGGTCTCATGGGGGTGCGGTCAGATGTTGGCCGGGGCTGCAGTCATCTTTTAAAGATGGAGTATCTGCTTCCAGCAGCACGTGGTTGGCAATTGGTGTTTGTGATTGGCAATGTCTCCCCATGGGGGGTTCCCTAGAGGGCTCACTGGGTGTCCTCATGATGATGTGTTTCTCGGGTTTACCCACAGTGGATGATCCAAGACAGGGCAAGACAAGCCACCATATTTACTCAGAAATGGCATTTACTCTGTCATTTCGGCAATATCTTATTCCATAAGGGAGGGGACTCCACAGGGCATGTATGAGGGTTCTGCTTTATCCACATCCTTGCCAACACCTGCTATCATCTGACTGTGTGATTATAACTATCCTACTGGGTGTGAAGTAATATCTCATTGTGGTTTTGGTTTGCAGTTCCCTGATGACTAAGGATGTTAAGCAATATTTTATGGCTGTTTGCCTATCTTCTTGCCCCTTTTTAAATTGGGTTTTTTTTTTTTTGAATTGTAAGAGCTCTTTATATGCTCTGGTTACAAGGCCCTTGGTGGATTTTTGATTTGCAGATATTTATCCCATTCTTTGGGGTGTCTTTTCACTTTCTTGCTAGTATCTTTTGAAGCACAAAAGTTTATTTTGATGAAGTCGGGTTCATCTGTTTTTTCTTTTGCTGCTCGTCACAGTTAAGAATCCATTGCCAAATATAGGGTCATAAAGTTTTAGCCCCTATGTTTCTTTCTAAGAACATTTATAGTTTTTAGTTCTGTGTTTAGGTCTTTGGTTCTTTTGAGTTAACTTTTGTATATGCATGAAGTAGGATCCAGTTCATTTTCTGCATGTAGCTATATTGTTTCCATGAAGTAGGATCCAGTTCATTTTCTGCATGTAGCTATATTGTTTCCCAGCCCCATTTGTTAAAAAGATTATTTTTCCCCACTGAAGGGACTTGAGAACCCTTTAAGAAATAAATCAGGTTTATATCAGGTTCTGCTGATCAGTAGGTGCCTGTGTTAGGCCTGTCTTGATTATAGTTTTATAGTAAGTTTTGAAATTGGGAAGCACACATGCACAAAACTTGGTTTTCTTTTTCAAGACTGTTTTGGCTCTACTGGATCCCTTGAGTTTCCAAATGAATTGTAGAGTTAGCTTCTCAATTTCTACACAACAACCAGCGAGAATTCTGATAGAGATTACACTGAATCTGTAGTCAGACTGGGGCTGGAGCTTTTCAGTGTCCTTTGCATATATTAACTGATTGAATTCTCACAACAGCACTGTGAGGTAGGCCCTACTTTTCTTCCCATTTTACAGACGAGGAAACTAAGGCCTGCAGAGGTTGAGCAGGGTGCCAAAAAAGTCACACAGTCGAACCCCTATGGGTCTGTGCTGGTTGGGGAGGGGTGGGCCCAGCAGCACTCCAGGGGTGCAGTCTTGGGGCCTATGGGGGGGTGGGGTTTCTCTTGGTTGGAACACCTCCAACCAAGGTGATAACCACCTATCCCATCGTGGGGTGGGTGGAAGACTGGACCCAAAGGCCAGGGAGTGGCATGACACAGACGCCTCCACTGGCCAAATGGGGGGGCATACTTGCAGCAGTGTAGCACCCTCTCTGATAGCCCCTGGAATGGAGATCTCTGATTCTTATTTGGGCAAGTGACATATACGAGTGGAAATCAAGAAGAACTTGCACTTGAGCCATTGGTAGGCGAGAGTCCTTATCAGCAGGGAAAAGCCCCTATACCTGAAGATGCTTGATATACAGATGGCTCCAGTCAAGGGCTGTGACTTTCCACCGTAAGACAAGGCAATATGGGTGTTACAGAATGGGGAAGGGAAGAGCAGTCAATGGACTGAGTCACGGGCAGTATGGGTCACGATCACCCAGGATGATCACGCCCTCCCCTCTAGTTGTGTGCACTGACAGCTGGGCTGTCTACCTGGCTTGACCCTGTGGCTACTGACATGGTGCCATGCCAACTGGACAGTTGGTCACTGGCCCCTTTGGGGGCAAGAACTGTGGCAAGACCTATGGTCCTTAGTCAAACTAAGACAGTTATTGTCTGTCATGTGTCTGGCCATTTGCCTTTGGCATCCCCACTGAATGATGAAGCAGACACATTATTGGCCCACATGAGTTGGCTGGAAGGAAAGCCTGCCTCTGCTGTAGCCCAGTGGTTATGCCAGCATTTGTGGCACACATTGCCAAAGACAATGTGGGCTGTAGCCCATCAGTGGGGCTTGCCATTCACCTTTGAAGAAGTCAGCAAAGCCCAGAAGGAGTGCCTTGTGCACTCGAAAAAGGGGACTTTTATCGAGTCCTGCAGCAACACAGGACATACTAAAGGGGCTGATAGCCCTTGTCTCAGGTGGCAGATAGACTATATTGGGCCTCTGCCTGTATCAGAAGGATATTGGTATACCATGATGTGTGTGGACACAGCTACTGGCCTGTTGGTTGACATGCAGATCAGCAAACCACCAAGAGGGGCCTAGAGCATCTCTTTGCAGCCTATGGCTGGCCACAGGTGATTGAAAGCAATCAAAGCACCCACTTGACTGGACATTCGTTACAAGGTTGGGTGCAGCAATTAGGAATAGAGTGGAAATTCCGTGTACCATATAACTTAGCAGGGCAAGCATGATAGAGACATAAATGGTTTGTTGAAATCTGGCCTGAAGTGGGACACCAATAGTCTATGGGGCTGGTCAGTTTGCTTATGGACAGTGCTATGGCATTTGAATGAGAAGCCCCGAAGAGGAACCTTGAGCCCTGTCAACAGCTAACACACATATTGCTGCCTCTTCTATACAACTGTGTGTGCAAACCAAAGAGGAGTTATTGAAGCCAGGATATAGCCAACTGTTGAGTGAACGTAGTCCCGAACATTTCAACACATGGAACTAGCGATGACTGGCCCATCTGGCACCTTGGGGAAAAGGCTTGTAAGCTGGCCTCCTGTGTGTCCCTGGAGTAATAGCAGAGTTGGCCTCCAGAGATCATGGTAGTGTACCCAAATCGTCCAGAGAGTAGGAGCATCTTATGGTGAATTTAGTTTTCTCTTTATGGCCAGTGCATGTACCTCCCATAGCCCTAACTACTGACCCATCTGTAACTCGCACAGGGAGGGGGATGAAAGTCTGGTGTACTAGACCAGGACGAGATCCCATTCCTGCCACCATCCAGTCACAGGACAACTCCTTGCATGCATTCTACCTGATGGACAAGATTTGCCTATGCTGCTGCCATTAAAGCAGGTATCTTATCGCCCTTAAAGCTATTTTCTTCTACAGTCCTGTGGCCTGGTATGCGCCCCCATGGCTGCAGCTTCCCTGTCATGACTTGTGTGTACCTCTTACCCATTCAGCTGCTGACTGCCTGGGGAACAGGACAGCTATGGACTTACTGTGCATAGGAGTTTGCACCTAGCTGAATCCTCGGCTTGAGGATTGTCATGATTTTTGTTAATAGTCTGGTTAAGGTGCTCCAGTTTTCTCGCACAGGTGCCATTGCGGAAGATGGGGCATGAGGAGACGGTGGGTCAAAGTTTCTGGGGGTTTGGGCTGTTGGTAAAATTGCCATATTTCCAGAATCCCTCACCTGGCCTTAGTGCATCTCCATATCAATAGGTGTTCCCAAGGGGTGGAGAGTAGAAGTAGCCCATCTCCGTATCAACAGGTAATCATTTATTTATTTATTTATTTATTTTATTTAGTATCATTAATCTACAATTACTCGAGCAACATTGTGGTTACTAGACTCCCCCTATCATCAAGTCCCCACCACCTACCCCAGTACAGTCACAGTCACTGTCCATCAGCGTAGTAAGATGCTATAGAATCACTACATGACTTCTCTGTGCTGTACAGCCCTCCACGTGCTCCCTCCTACATTATGTCTGCTAATCGTAATGCCCCTTTTCCCCCTTCTCCCTCCTTTCCCACCCATCCTCCCCAGTCCCTTTCCCTTTGGTAACTCTTAGAGTCCTTTTTTGGGTGCTGTGATTCTGCTGTTGTTTTGTTCCTTCAGTTTTTTTCTTTGTTTTTTTCATTTGATACTTGTCTTTCTCTGCCTGCCTTATTTCAGTGAGCATAATACCCTTTAGCTCCATCCATGTTGTTGCAAATGGTAGGATTTGTTTTCTTCTTCTGGCTGACTAATATGCCATTGTGTGTATGTACCACATCTTCTTTATCCATTCATCTACTGATGGACACTTAGGTTGCTTCCATTTCTTGGTTATTGTAAGTAGTGCTGTGATAAACATAGGGGTGCATATATCTTTTTCAAACTGGGTTGCTGCATTCTTAGGTTAAATTCCTAGGAGTGGAATTCCTGGGTCAAATGTTATTTCTGTCTTGAGTTTTTTGAGGAACCTCGATAATGCTTTCCACAATGGTTGAACTAATTTCCATTCCCCCAAGCAGTGTAGGAGGCCTCCCCTTTCTCCACATCCTCGCCAGCATGTGTTGTTGTCTGTCTTTTGGTTGGTGGCCATCCTGACTGGTGTGAGGTGATATCTCATTGTGGTTTAAATTTGCATTTGTCTGATGATTAGTGATGTGGAGCATCTTTTCATGTGCCTGTTGGCCATCTGGCCATCTGCGTTTCTTCTTTGGAGAAGTGTGTGTTCAGATCCTCTGCCTATTTTTTAGTGGGGTTATTTGCCTTTTGGTTGTTGAGGTGCTTGAGCTCTTTATATTTAGGCTGTCAACCCCTTATGATATATGTCATTTATGAATATATTCTCCCATACTGTAGAGATGCCTTTTTCTTCCACTGATGGTGTCCTTTGCTGTACAGAAGCTTTTGACTTGGATAGGGGCCCACTTGTTCATCTTTGCTTTTGTTTCCTTTGTCCGAGGAGGCATGTTCATGAAATAGCTGCTCATGTTTATATTCAAGAGACTTTTGCCTATGATTTACTTCTAAGAGTTTTATGGTTTAATGACTTACATTCAGGTCTTTGATCTACTTTGAGTTTACTTTTGTGTATGGAGTTAGACTGTAATCCCATTTCATTCTCTCTCTCTCTCATGTAGCTGTCCAGTTTTGCCAACACCAGCTATTGAAGAGGCTGTCATTTCCCCATTGTATGTCCATCTGTCATTCCTTTATCTTATATTAATTGGCCAGGTATGTGTGAGTTACATCTGTGCCCTCTATTCTGTTCCACTGATCTACAGGTTGGCTCTTGTGCCAGTACCAAAATGTCTTGATTACTGTGGCTGTGTAGTAGAACTTGAAGTTGGGGAGCATAATGCCCCCTCCTCCCCCACTTTATTCTTCCTTCTTAGGTTTGCTTTGGCTATTCGGGGTCTTTTGTGGTTCCATATGACTTATAGAGCTATTTGTTCCAGTTTGTTGAAGAATGCTGTTGGTATTTTGACAGGGATGGTTCAGGGACCTGGTTTGTGTGTCAAGTTCTTGGGGGTTGTCCAGTCGGGTAAAACTACAGTTATCCCAGATGTGTTATAGACAAGTTCCAGGCTTTCCCCACCCCTACCACTGTTGCAGTCCGTCGTACAAGAGTTTTTGGGTGTTTTGGGCTCCTGGAGGGTGTTTATCCTGCACTTGGCACAAATTGTGAAGGCTTCATACCAGTCGGTACAAAAGGGCATCAGGTGGGACTGTGATGAGACCTGTGCAGCTGTGCTCACTGCTACTAAGCAAACAGTCAAGGCCGTTATAGTCCTTGAGTGTAATGGATTCATGAAGGCGCTGTAAGCTAGGTGTTCATGTAAATGGAGATGGTTACGGATGGGGCTTTGGCAGTTCTTTGAGTGGACACGCCAACCTGTTGCATTCTGGTCCCAATTATGGAAAGGAGCAGAGGTCTGGTAGCCGTTAATAGAGGAGCAACTGGCTTCTGTGTATCACGCCTTGATGGCTATGGAGCCCATCACCGGAATAGGTCCGACCAAGGTAATAACCACCTATCCCATCGTGGGGTGGGTGCGAGAGTGGACCCAAAGCCAGGGAGTGGCACAGCACAGATGCCTCCACTGGCCAAATGGGGGCGCAGACTTGCAGCAGCATAGCACCCTCTCCGATATCGCCTTGAGTGGAGATCTCCGATGCCTATTTGGGCAAGTGACATATACGAGTGGAAAGCAAGAAGAACTTGCACTTGAGCCATTGGT
Organism: Manis javanica; assembly: GCF_040802235.1. NCBI lineage: Eukaryota > Metazoa > Chordata > Mammalia > Pholidota > Manidae > Manis > Manis javanica. The sequence goes on from NC_133165.1 coordinate 29,473,467, forward strand.
AGGCGACAGTCTTTATCAGCAGGGAAAAGCCCCTATACCTGAAGATGCTTCATATACAGATGGTGCGACTTGTGGGCAGCCCCCTAGGTAGAGGGCTGTAACATTCCATTCTAAGACTAAGACAATATGGGTATTAGAGAACGGAGAGGGGAAAAGCAGTCAATGGACTGAGTCATGGGTAGAATGGCTCCCGATCACCCAGGATGATCACGCCCTCCTGTCTAGTTGTGTGCACTGACAGCTGGGCTGTCTGCCGGGCTTGGCCCTGTTGCTACCGACATGGTGCCATGCCAACTGGATCGTTGATCACTGACCCCTTTGGGAGCAAGATCTATGCCAAGACCTATGGGCCTAAATCAGACTAAGACAGTTACAATCTATTATGCGTCTGTTCATTTGCCTTTGGCATCACCACCATCCCACTTTGGCCTGAGACATCATCTCGTGTCTGGTTGGCAACAGCAGCTTCCTCACTGCTCTTTTCTGCCCCCTGTAGGCCACTCTCCACACAGCAGTCAGAGGTCTGAAATCATCATTTGGGTCTTGGCCTCAAAAGGCTTCCAACTTCAGAGAGAATAAAGTACAAACCCCTCCCTGTGGATTGCCATGCCCTGCATGACCAGAGCCCCAAGGCTTCCCACCATTTACTCTCTCAGCCACCCTGCTCCAGTACAGTGGCCATTCCTCAAAAATGTCAAACTCAGTCCCGCCCCAGGACGTTGGCATGTGTTGTTCCCTCTGCCTAAAATGCTCTTCCACCAGATTTTCACATGGCTGATACTTGACATCCAGGGCTAGCTTGACTGTCACCTCCTTAACTTTACTGGCCTTTACTCCTAGGGCATAGCTTCCCAACCATACCCACTTATACCACCCCACTGCTTTCTCTATAGTATGTGTCACCATCTAGATTATTATTTATGTGATTTTTTTTGAGGGTCAATTTCCTACCAGACCATATACTTTATGAGAATAAGGGCTCATCAGTTCTGTTCCAGGCCACAGAAGCTGTTCTTCAGCTTCTGGAATAGGGCCTGGTCTGGCACCTAGTAGGTGGTAGAAGGGAGGGAGGGAAAAGAGGGAAGGACGGACATCAAGACCAGCTGAGGATCCATTCCAGCACATTCTGCCCACTTCACAGCTCTGCCAGTACCGGGTCGTCCCGGAACCAGGACAATTCCCCTTTTCTCAGAGGGCTGCCCCCGCGAGCCTCCCAGCTTACCGTGGCCGCCCCCTACACACACCTGGGGGAAGGTCTGCTCCAGCCTGATGGTGTTGCTGAGAACGGCCTCAGCAGCCACCAGCCTGCTGCCCATGCAGAAGTGATGCTCCTCCACCGCCAGGACAAAGGTGCTCTTGGCCTCCCCTTCGGAGCTCCGTAGCTGAGTCAGGAGGAAAGCAAGGGAGAGAGCTCACCAGTCGGTGGTGGAACACTCGGGCAGACGCTGGCTCCAGGTGTAGGCTGTGCCTCCCAGAGCCCCAGGCTCAAGAGACCCACAGCTTTCTGGACTGGATGAACTCTGATGAAATGTGCCACCAGCTGTGGCCATGACAGCAGTTTCCTCACGCCCTTCATGCTGTAACACTGACTTGAAGATAGCTACAGGCCCAGGGACCAACAGTAAGACTTCTAGCTGCATTACCACTGTAGTCAGCAGGGGGCAGTCTAGCACAGAGGACGACTGGGAGGACACGGGCACCAAACAGACCAGGCCTCCGATTTTGGCTCCAGAATTAACTACCTGAGCCTCCACTCTCTAACATGACAAATTGGGATCCTAATACCTACTTTATTAAGGTGTTGATGGAAGAGTGTATGAAATAATGGGCTAACTTCCAGGCTGGCTGAACTACAGAACCACTTAGAGGATTTGCTAAAAATATAGATTCTGGGCCCCGACCCGTGGTCTGTACAAACAGAACCTCTGGAACCAGGGTCGAGAACTGGCATTTTTAAGAGCTCCCCAGAAGCATAGTTACCTTAGTGGTTTCCCATCCAAAGTGTTCAACCCACATGTCATCTTGAGTGAACCATCTAATAAATCCACGTGGAGGACTTTTGCAGAGTCACTGCCTGGACACTTCAAAATTGTAAATGCAGGAATTCTTCTGTCACATGGTTAATGGCAATGAAATGTTTCAGGTGAGGTATTCATATCTGCAGCTTTGAAATGCATCAAAATGAAGATGGACAGAGGGCTACCTGATAAAGCACGTGAGAAAATGTATGTGCTGGGTGTGCAGGTGTTCACTGCAAAATTGTTAACATTTTTCAGTGTTTGCAATGTTTAATAATAAAATACTGAGGAATTAAAAAGGTAGTGGGGTGGGAGAAGAATTCCTAGATTGGAGGTCAGCCTCCGGGCCAAATTCAGCCCATCACCTGATTTTTATAAATAAAGTTTTATTGTAACAGCCATGCCCATTTATATATTGTCTGTACTGATTTTCTGTTACAATGGCAGAGTAGAGTAATTTTAACAGAGATCATATTGAGTGTAAAGGTTAAAATATTTACTACCTGGCTCTTTACTGTAAAGTTGGCAGACTCTATTCTAAATTAAGAAACTGAAGAGACAGGTGATCTGGGTGATCCTGGAAGGCATCCTGGATTTAAACAAACATACAAAACATCCTGGAAGAACATTATTGAGACAACTGGGAAATCTCACTAAGGACTGTATATTAGATAAAAGCATTATGTCACATGTGAAGTTTCCTGAATTTTGTACCTACATTGTGTTATTAAAGAAAATATCCTTGCTATAGGAAACACTCGTTGAAGTATTTAGGAGTAAAGTGGTATGACGTATCCAGGAACATCTGTATATCAACTCTTAGTGATATGGAAACAATGTATGTGTGAATATATAAGCATGCCACATATATGTGTGAATATATAAACATATGCCACATTTCTAAGTATACATTAGAAAGATGGGGCAAGAGATTACCAAATGGTCCACTGGCCTATAATAAATTTTCTATGGGTCAGAAAGTATTCAAAATAAAGACTGGGGGGAAAGAAGAGGTTCCATGAAGATCACGCAGCTGCTGCAAAGCTTAGGAAGCATGTGTGAATGTGCTGGGACAGGGCTTGGCACCCAGTAGGCGCTCGGTAAACAAAGTTACCTGGGCCTGGGGAAGGGAGAGCATTTACAAAACTGGGTGGCTGGTGGGATGATAAGTGACTGGTTGGCAGGAGCAATCACTCACTTGTGTTTACTCTTGCGTGCAGTCATGCATTCATTCACTCAGCATGTTTCACTGAGCACCTACTCTGTGCCAGGTGCCAGGCATGCCTTCCATGAGCTCCGGATTTGGGGAAGAGGGGCAGATGGAAATGGACAGTAGCAATACAGAGGGTGGGGAAGGCTGGCCTGGGTCTCAGGGGCCCTCCAGTTTACCCCCAGGACCCCCAGATGCCACAGCAGGGCAGATGCATGACCAAGGGACATCCTGAGGGTCCCAGAGGCCAGGTGGGAGCAGCACTAATGGACAAGGGCAGGAAGACACGCAGAGGCCTGGGCTGTGGGAAGGCAGAGGGGACACCTGGGAGGTGGTGCGGGCTCAGCTTGAAGAGCCGTGGCATCTGATCCAGCTGTCAGGAGCGTGCCAGGCTGGGTGAGGCCATGCAAGGCACCAGGCCCCAAGCAGGCAGGCCTCCCCTGGCTCTCGAGGGTCTCGTGGGCCCAGCTGGGGGCTGCAGGGCCTGGCAAGGAATGTAAACCTGGGCATGTTTGAGAAAGCTGGAGCCAGGGGTTTCCAAGGGCAGTCCACCAGGCCAGTTGCAAGCCCACAGACAGACTCTGTGTCTTGCATTCCCCAGGGGGCCAGTCTGCGCAACCGCTTCCCGCCTCGGGCTGTGAATCTGGACCCAGTTAGGAGCTCAGGGGTGGTGGGCACTGTTACCTTGGCTGAGGCTGAGGCTCTGTGGGGCCAGCAGCCCAGGAGGGCAGGTAGGCGAAGCTGGCTTGAGAGGTGTAACTCATTGCTGTAAGGAAGAGGAGAGCCTGCCTGAGGCCTGTCACCAGGGCACCCTGTCCAGGGCCCCAGGACAGAGTCGGGGTCAAGCCAATCCCCCCGACAGAGCCGTCAAGTACATTTGCAGCCCAGTGAAGGGCCATTCACAGGCCCCAAGGCCTGTGCCATGTACGGGGCAGGGCTGCAGCCTGGCACCAGGTGACTTGCATCTGACTCCCTGCTCGGCCTCTGCCTGGTTCTGGCATCTTGGGCAAGAGTCTCAGTTTCCCCTCAGTGTAAGGGGCCACAGTGGGACTGAGCTGCATGTCTTCTGAGAGCCCATCAGTGGGCCCCTCAGGTTTGGCCAATGGGAGCCTCAGCAGGGTCTGGACAGTGGGACTTTAAACCTGGGCTCCGTCCTGGCAGTCCTGCCTATACAGTGCCCCTCAAGCCAGGGTGCTCAACCCTCCCCATGGCTGCGGGCCCCAGGGGCCTGCCCCCTCCTTGTGGCTCGTCTACACCGGGGGGCCTCAGCCTCAGCACAACTGATGTCCTGGGACACAGCTCTCAGTGTCGTGGGGCTGCTCTGCACGTTACAGGAGGCTCAGCAGCGTATCCGACCTCTGTCCACTAGAAGCTAGTAACACCCCCGTTGCCAGCTATGAGAACCAGAAATCTCCCCAGACAGGGCCACCGTGCCCCCAGGTGGTCTACTCATCTCTCTGGTACCAGTGCCGGAGCCTGGTGGCCCCCTCAACTCCATGTACCCCCCCACCAAGCACTGTGTCAGGAACCCAGTAGGTCCCCAGACTGAAGAGTTGAAATAGTCAGTATATGTATGTGAGGCCTGGGTGCACTTAGTTTGTGTGACCAAGAACTCCTGATCCATGTCCTGCCCCAACAGGTCAGGCTGTGTGACCTTGGACAAGTCACTTTGCCTCTCTGAGCCTCCCTTTCCACATATGTTCAGTGGTGCTGTGGAAAGGATACAGGGAGGAACTGCGGGTCAGAGGTGGGCACACACTAGGTGCTCGGCTGATATCTCCCTCACCCATTCCTCTGCTCCGGGAACCCCCCAGAACCACAGAGAACCCCTCACCTGACCACCCGGCTCTGGCCATGCACATCGAGGAGCAGGCTGGCTTGAGAATCACAGGTCAGCTGCGGGAAAAAACTCACCTCTTCCTTTGCCCAGAGGTCCCAGAACAGGAGCTGAGGAGGGAGCAGGCATGAGGCATGGGTAGTGTAAGGGCTGAGGGCCCTCAGGGGCCAGGCCGCACTCTGCAGCCCATCCCGTCCCTTTGCTGCAGCCCAGCAGGCCTGGCCCTGACACCCCCTTGGATGGCGAGGACCACAGGCGGGGCCAATCCGCTCTCCTGCCACAACCAGGCTGCCACCCTCCCACTCCAACGCAGGTCCCACCCAACCCCAGACATCAGCAGAGAAGGAGCTGTGCCCACTGTCTCACCACCTGGCCCTGAGGCTGGGGAACGGGGCTCAGATGAAGCCCGGGGGGAAAGGGAATCAGGTCTGCACAGCTGCCAGGCACAGCGACACACACCTCCTGCAGGACGGTGACATCCCGCCCTCTGGTTGTCCAGGGGCTGCCCCTACCATGGCCCAGTGGAGTGGGAGGCAGGGCTACTGCTGGGTAATCCAAAACACAGATCAGGAAAGTTCGATGCCAGGCTCGAGTATACAGGCCTTAGCAGGAGGGACCAGCCAGGCCAGGCCAGGCAGGCTCACAGCAAGTGCCGGGCACAGCCCTGTTCAAATGACCACAGCGATTCCCCTTCTCTGAGGTGGAAGGGCATTGTGGGAAAGGCACAGGTGCCAAGCCGGGTTAGGAGCTTGTTGCCTACATTCTAGGTGACCTTGGGTGGGTCACCTGAAGACTCATGTGTGACCTGGAGATGACGATGACAATGATGGCATTGTCACCATGATCACCAGAGCAGCCAGAGCTTCCAAAGGGTCTGCTCCTCAGGCACCAACCTGGGTATGTGACTAGCATGAGTGCATTTGACCCTCACACACCCACATTATCAGTACTATTAGTGTCTCCATTTCAGAGAAGAGGAGCCTGAGGGTGCAGAGTGGCTAAGGAAGTAGCCCAAGGCCACACAGCCAGCTCTGGCAGAGGGGAGATCTGACCTGTGGGGATGGCCTTTCTAAGACCCATGCTACCCTGCCTCTAGGAGTGTTAGAGGAAGGAAGCAAATCAGCACACAGAAAACTCTAGAACAATAGCAGGCACATAGTAGGTGCTCTACAAATGGGAACAGGGCTTTGTTTCCGTTTCAAGAGAAAGGGCAGAGAGAACAGGACGAAAAGCTGCAGGCAGCCCATCCACACCGGCCCCACAGCTGGAAATACAGACGTTGCTCAACCAACTACTATTATTATCATTAACAATGACAGTAAAGCCTTTGCAAACTGTTTAAGTACTGGAGAGACCCAAGGCCCAAGAGCATTCCGTTAACCACGCACACCAGGAACTGGGTGGGCGGTGACAGAATCACGCGGGAGGCCTGCCCCTGCCCCAGCAGACCCCCATCCTCACCCGCCTGGCAAAGGGCAGGCCCAGCTTCCGAATAGCAGGTGCCGTGTGGCTGACGTTCACCACCAGCTCCAGAGTACCACGCTTCACCAGGCCACCAGGACTGCCACGTCCCCACCAGCTCCGCCATGGAGGGCCACGCTAGCCTGGGTCTGGGTCTGGGTCTCTAGAGGCAGAGAATGGCACAGGCTGCTGGAGACCCAAGTTCACCTTCCTTCCCAGCTCAGGAACGCTCCAGAGATTGCGGTAGAGGGCCCTGCCTGAGGACCCCAGTGGGATGGACCATGGACAGGACTGTTACCTCTCTGAGCTCCTACAACATCATCTCTCAGCCTGGCCATCTTCTTCTCTCATTGGTGTCATTGCTGAGATGACACCTCCTCTGAGGAGCCTCCCCTGACTGCCCATCTAAAGTACCCCCCAACCTTTCCTGCTCCCTCCTGGCCAGGTCAGCCCCATAAGGGCAGGGCCTTTAGTCTGTTTTGTCCCCTGCTGTCTCCAGCACTTAGAATGGTGCCTGACACACAGCCGGTGTCCAGTACTTGGTGAGGGAATAAACAGGTGAACAAATGCTTCTGTCCAGGGTTTATCAATATCAAACTGAGAGCAAATGAGACCAACCCACAGCTCACCTGGCCCAGGCTGGAGGGTCCCTGCCCTCCACCCCACACGGGCATCTCCTCCAGTGCCCTGCCTGAGAGCTGGAACACAGCAGCAGGTGAAACCCTCCAGAAAAGGAGATTCTGGAACCTCACAGCCAGGAGTTTGTTCTCACTAGTCCTGGCCTTAACCTCTTCAGCATACAGTTACCCAGGAAACAGATGGGGCCTAGCCTCCATCAGAGGCTAGGTTCCCAGGGCCACAGCTTGGTGCTCCGGGCCATGCACTGCTCAGCCCGGTACCGTCACCTGCCACTGAGGCCTGGCAGACTGGGTGCTGCTACTGAAAGCTGAGTCCCAATTTCCACATCTATAACGTGGGCACAGCCCACTCCCCTCGTGGGCAAACATGCCTGAGAACACGTGCCCACAGTGCATCCCATAGGCCTCAGGAAGTATTTGCTCTTTCCTTCATTACATAAGGTCCAACCACATGCACCTACTGTGTGGTGGGCATGAGGAGAGGGGCCACACACTGACGGGGACCCAATCCCCATGCCCAGGGAGGTCCCAACAGCCAGGGGCACCAAGACCATTAATGCCAGGAAGCCAAGAACCCCCCTGAGTGGCTGGGATGGTCGGGTGTGGCCAGCAGTGAGGGAACTGAGAGGTCCCGCTGGCCTCCAGGGCACAAGGAGTGGGGGCAGAGAGGTGGTCACCCCACAGATACCACCAAGTACCCAACTTCTGCAAGGAAAACCCCCTGACACCTGATTTCTGACTTCTGGCCTCCCGACTGGGAGAAAACAAACTTCTGATGTTGTAAGCCACCCAGCTTGAGGTACTTTGTTTTGACAGCCCTAGGAAAGGGCTCCCTTGTGAACCAGGCCATAAAGGACAAGGATGTCCTGCCCAGGGCCACACCAGGCCTGAGAGGCATCTCAGTGCACCTGGCCAGGCCTGAGACAGGTGGGCAGGCCGCCTGTGTGGGCTCTCTGGTCCGGGGGCAGCGGGCTGGGTGCCTTACTGTGCATCTGCAGCTTGATGCTGAAGCAGGCTTTGCCTGGGGACCCAGACTGCATTGGGGCCACACTGTCATCCTCGCTCCGGCCAGAGAGCTCCAGGTGTCCAGGAAAGTGAGAGCAGCTTCCAGTGTAGTTCAGAGAAGTGGGCCCCGCAGTGACACATCCAGAATGCCCAAAGCCTGAGCCACCATCATGAAGGTCCATGGAGAGCTAGAATGACACCAGGGGGATGTTGGGCACCCTCTGCTGCAGCTCAGAAGGACATCTGACCCAGTTCTACCATCGCTGTGTCTCTACTTGCAAGAAGGTGTGTTGAATGAATGAATGAACAAAAGAATGAATGGCCGACCACAGATTTCTATAACCACTGACGCTCGCCAAGGCTGACCTGCAGGCCCAGCTTGTCCTCCACCCCGAGCGCCTGCAACGTGGGGATGTTGTGCTGGAGCGCATAATCCAGGGACATGTGTCCTGGCCACCGAGTGAAGTTCAGCCCCTCGGACATCTGTCAGGCGGCATGACCATGGGACTGGAGCCATCACACTGGGCCGTCCCCCACTGCCCCCAGCAAGCCGAGGCCCATCCGGCAGAGCCCCGCACCTGTCTGCCATCCACTCCAACCCGTAGGGTGCGTCTGTAGTCATGCCCATGCCTCTCGGTGGCCAGATCCAGCAGGACCCGGGCTGGGAGGGCCGAGGGGCCAGGCTGGGGCTGGCTGTGCATGAGCAACAGGTCCACCTCCTGCTGGGTCTACGAGGGAGCAAGAGAAATGAAGTCTCTTGCCTGGGAGGTGGCCAGCGTCTCCCACGAGGAGAAAACAAACCACTCCCAGATGTTACATCAAGCCTCTTTCTTGTCCCCTCCCTTCTTACCATCACATCAGGGGAATACAGGCGGGGAGATTCCCACCAAATGCAGTGAACACACTTGGATGTCATGTACAAAATTCACAGTTGACGTGCCCAGGGAGGAACCTCAGAGAGAAAGGCTTTGGCTAGGAACAGGGAAGGGCCCCCGGGATGTTTGGGGTGGACACACCTTTCAGGCTGGGAGGCAGTGGACAGAGAAAATCATCAGTAACCCAAATACAAATTCACAACAGCTTTGGGATGACGTTCAGAATGACCTTCAATGGAGTTGCTTCTCATGCAGGCAACCACGTGTACATGCCCAGGGGGAGAGGCTGCATGGATTTTTTAAGGGAAATCATGGTCAGTGAATCACTCAGAGGGCTTCGGAAAGACCAGCTAGTCCAAACGAACATTGAATAAGTAAAGCTGATCCTACACTCACCCTGTGGTCCAGCTATTCTACCCAATGCATATGTTCGCTAAAAGTCGTGTGCAGTAGTGTTTGAAGCAGCACCATTCACAACAGGCAAAAGCCAGGTGCTTTTATATCCAAAAGAATTGAAAGGTCTTGAAGGGACATTTGCACATCCATGTTCACAGCTGCATTATTCACAACAGCCGAAGGGTGGGGACAACCCAAGTGTCCATGGACAGATGTGTGGATATATACACGATGCGGTCCATGCATACAATGGCAGTTTTCTCAGCCTTAAAAAGCAAGGAGACTCTGACCCATGGTTCCACAATGATGAACCCTGCGGCCATCACTAAGTGAATTGAGCCAGCCACAAAAAGACAAATGCTATATGAGTCCACTTATATGAGGCACCTAGAGTAGTCAAATCCATAGGCACAGAAAGTGGAACGGCCCTCAGGGCCTGCGAGGTCAAGGGGGGCACTGAGGAGGTTATGCTTAATGGGGACAGAGTTTCAGTTTTGTAAGATGAGAAGGGTTCTGGATGCGGATGGGGGTGCTGGCTGTTCAACAATGTGAATGTACTTAATACCAGTAAAGTGTGTACTTAAAATGGTTAAGATGGGAAATTTTATGTGTATTTTGCCACAATAAAAAAACCCTAAAAATACAAATATGTATATGATGGATGAATAAATAGTCAATAATTTTAAAAAATGGATACCACCTAACTAACAACTGGTAGAGTGGGTAGGTGAGCTCCAATACAGCCAGGCCATGCTGTGGAATACTATACAGCTCTGAAAAGCAAACCACCAGGACAGCATGGTGCAATCCCACACACAGAAGGTGGAACTAAAGAAGACAGACAACAAGGGGAGCATGCCAGGTGCTTCTATGTACAGGACAGTTACAAAGGCACCTAAGCAGTGACTCTTGGGGGTGGTTAGTAGTGGAGGTGGGCCAAGGGGTCTTGGAGATCTGGTCACATTCCACACCTTCAGGTAGATGGTGAGGGCTCGGTTTATGAAAATTCACCAAACTGTGCATTTATCATCCCAGTGCTTTTCTACAGCACATATTGTTCATCAACAAAGTCTTTAAAAAGCAAACAAACCAGAGGAGAGTGGGGGTACCGAGGCACTAAGGCAGCAGAGGGATATCCCCCTTAGAAAGCCTTCTTCCTCTGCTTGTGGACCAGACACCCTCGTCTCCCAGGGTCCTCTTCGGAGCTAAGAGCATGTCTGCATGCTTCTCCTGAGCCTGTATGTGGCCCTGGGCCCCTCTCACAGGCCTTGAGGATTAGCAGCCCCTGCAGCGTGCCGGAGTCCATGGTGACCAGCACCTGGGCGTCCACAGCCACGGAGTCCACCACAGTGTAGCCCAAGCCTTCGACTTGGCCCGGGACCCCCAGGGCCTGGAGGGGTTGAGGGAGACTTGAAAGCTGGGCTTTCTTACCAGAGTTGAGTTCAAAGTGGGCACCAGGAGTCCTAGGGATGCCCTGGAACAGGCCACAGGATGGTGCGTGAGGGCACGTCTTCCCAGGAGAGGGTTTGTGACTCTGATCAGGCTCTCGAAGCACCTAAGGGTCTCATGTGAGCTTCTCCCTCCCCACTCCTGCCTCCCCAAACGATAAGGGATCCGATTTTTGCACCAAGAGAACCAATCCTTGTGAAGCCTACCAGGTCCAGCATTGGGCAGTGGCTGGCAGCTTCAGGACCCCCTTTCCCACATCCTCCGCCCTCTGCCCCACCTCCCCGGAGCACAGAACCAACCTCCTGCTCTACGTGGACAGATGAGCTGGTCGGGAGACAGGCTGGGAGGCTGGCCTCCCCAGACACCCTTTGGTTCCTTCCGCCTGCCCCTCCCTTAGCAAAGAGCAGGAGAGATGCCCTCGGTTCACCTGGCACCACTGCCACCCAGGAAGGCCAAGCACAGGGTATCTGCCATCTTAGCCAATCCTGAGAGCAGAGGGGGCATTTGTGCCCCATTCTGTGTATGTGGAACGGAGGCCCAGAGAGGAGTGCGGACTTGCCCAAGGTCGCTCAGAGTCCAGGGCTTCCTGGCCTTCAAGATGGCCTTCCGGAGACCCCGTGCAGCTGCCTGCCACAGCACTGAACCCTGTCAGCCTTCCTCATTGTGGAAGGCTTTCCAGCCTGGCCTCTGTGCCCCCTTCTGTCCTGCGGTCCCCCCACCTCCCTGGCTATTCCTTTTCAACCCTGCCCCCAGCTTTGCAGCTCAGGGTGCCCCCAGTCATCCACACCCACCCCACAGCCATCTCAGCCAGTCTTGTGGTTGTAAACAGTCATGCCTATTTATTTACATACTGTCTATGGGGTTTTGTGCTATAATGGCAGCAGCTTGAGTAGTTAGAGCCGGCTGCAGGCATGTAACACCAAAGATATTTACTATCAGAATTTACTTTATAGGAATGGTTTGCTCAGCCTGGTCCTAGGAATGCCCTTCCTTCCCAGCCCTGCCTCAGGGCCTTTGCACTGGCCATGCCGACAGTTCTGTCCCTAGATGCCCACAGGGCTCCTCCTCCTCTCCTTCATGTCTGTGCTCAGGTGTCATCTTGTCTTTGGGGCCAGCCTTCACCTTATATGAAATTGCAGTATCTGCCCTGTGTTTTCACACCACACCCCCATTCCCACTTTCTTTCTCCTCATAGCCTCACCACTATTTACAATGCTCCACAATTTGCTGATCCTGGCATTGCCTGCCCCGACCCCCTGTGCAACCCCTACCCCACAACCAGGGAGGCATTTCACTCTGCTTTGTTCATGGCTCTATCTGCAAGGTACAGAGAAGGAGCTCAGTATTTGGTGGGTCCATTCCACTGGGGTTCACCCATCTCCCTTGTTTTGCCAGTGGTTGAAATGAAGGCCCCTGTCCTGCCCTCTGGAGACTCTGATGCCCTCCCCTCCCACCCACCCCAGCACCTCCTACCTGCAGGGCCTTGCAGGAGCTCTGGGCCAGCACCCGCCACCACAGCCCACGGTCCAGCTGCAGCTCGCCGACACCCTGCAGCTTACAGGCCCCTGCTCTCAGCTTCAGGCCCAGCCAGTGCCCGGCCTCCTGCCCAAGCTGGATGGCCAGAGAGGTCTCTGGGGGGAGAGCCTGTAGTGCAGGAAATGTGTGCCTCAGCTGCGCTTGGAGAATGGCCGTGGACTGGAGCACGGCCACCGCCAGGGTCAGGGAGGCTGTATGGCCAGGGTCCCTGATGCCACTCCTTCCCCACCTGCAGCCTGCAGGAGCCTCTGGGCTGCGGCCCAGCTGGGAGGCCGAGGCCCTGCTGGGCCAGAGGGCAGGCCCATGCCAGGAGTGATCCCAATTCCCCATCCCCTACTCTGTTACCCCTCCAGCCCCTGGCCTACAAATCTGTGCCTCCCCTATCCCGCCCCCCATCACAGTAACAACAAATCAGATTATAATACACAACAACCACCATGTAAGGAACACGTAGTACACACAGCCTCGTGCTAAGCGCTCTACGTGAATGATCTCCTTTCATCCTCTTTGACAGCTGAGATGGGCAGGTGACTATTCCCACATTACAGATGGAAAACTGAGGCTCAAAAAAGCCAAGCAAATTGCCCAGGGTCATAGGCTAATAAGGAGGCAGCGCTCAGCATTGACCTTGATCTATCTTCAGTCCCTGCTGTCCCATGGGACAGTCACTATCCACAAGGGCCTGTTTCAGTTTAAATGAAAATGAGGCAAAATAATTATGTTTCTTGGGCGCACTGGTGAACACATTTGAAGTGCTCAGCAGCTACATGCCCCTTGTAGCTACGGCCCTGGACAGCAAAGAACAGAACATTTCTAACATCACAGAAAGTTCTAGCAGGCAGGCCTGCTCTACCCCCAGACTCTGTATTTCCTCTGGTGGCTCGGTCGTGTGTTGCCTCGACCGATATGGACAGGGCCTCTGCCGGTGCCAGCACTGTGCTGGGGGACGCCGTCCCTGCCCTGAGAAGGGGGGACGGGTGAGGGGACAGGCGGGGCAGCCAGTCCCGCACAGACAAGGACTGCAGTGTCCCCTTTCCTGAGAGGCATGCATTCCCCTCCCCCAAACATCACTGGATTATTCATAGGCCATCTCTCAGCCCAGGTAAAACCCAGCCTGTGCTTTTTAACAGACTATGAAACCAAGATGTGACAGTCCCCCTGTCAGCTGAGGACAGGAAGACAGCTCCCCTCAGTTCTTCCTGCACTCAGGATTTTACTAAAAAGACAAATTCCTATAAATTTGGGATCTGAGATCCTCTGCCCCACAGTGCTGCCTGACTCCAATCTCTCCCAGCCTCAGTTTCCTCCTCTGCCAGAAAGGAACGCAGGATTGGAGGTAAGAGGGGCCAAGTGTTGGCGAGGATGTTCGGAGAAGAGTAGCTGGGGGTCATGGGAAGACCGCGGAGGGAGGTACTGGCCAGCTTCAGGCCTCTCACTGGCAGGGATTCTGGAAGCCCAGGGGCGCGTGCCGTAAACCACCTCACTGGCCCCCTTGCTGGCCTGCCATACACACTGCCAGCAGCGGGCAGCCCGGCTCTGTGGCCTGCGTCCATATGCTTTATCCCTGGCAAGCTGCTCCAGCGTGCCCTGCAGCTGGCACGGCCCCACCTGGAGGGCCAGGAAGGTGGCAGGGCCAGGCTGGGTGGCCAGGCTGATGGTGCGGCTGGCGGCGGGCCCATGTGGGTCAGATGCCCGAGGACTGAGGAATGCAGCCCTGGAGTGAGGGCCAGCTGCAGGTGGGCATCTCCACGGCCAGGCCGAGCTCACAGGGGCCCCCCTCAGGCTGCCCTCAGAGTGCAGGACCTGTGGGCGCCTGTGCACTAGAACAGGGGGAAAGTGGGGGGATTCAGGGGCAGCTCTGAAAGCCAAGGAGACGGAGGTGGACACAGGCCTGGGCAGGAAGAGGGCAGAATAGCCTCATCTATGCCAGTCCCTCCCTCTGCATAGTGCCCACACCATGGGCTCACTGATGCCCCAGTGACAGCTGTGGGCTAGTGTTCTGGCTCTGCCACTGACCCGGTCATTCCAACCCAAGCATGTGACCTCAGTTTTCCTGTCTCTAAAATGGGGTGGACCAGAGCACCCTAAGTCACTGGAGATGTAAATGAGTTTATACTCATGACTTGCTAGCCCAGAGCCAGGGCCCCAGGCAGCACTGGCTATTGGAAACTGATCATTAACATCAGTGATCAATGACTGGAAGGCAGAGGTCCTAAGTGACTTGCTCCCCTGGGGCCCTTGACATGCCTCACATGGGGGCACAGGCCAAGGTGGGAAGACAGGGTGAAGGGGCTAACTCCGCCCGGGCCCCCCACCTCTGGGCCCAGGGCTCCACCTGGGACTAGGGGACAAGCAGACCCTTCCTCAGGGGGGCAAGGATTTAAGGAGGCACAACTGTGAAGCCTCAGAGAGCATTCGGCCAGCATGTGCGCGCAGTAAACCTCAGCCCCTACCTTTGACTGTTCTAGCCCTTATTCCCATCTCCCCGGGCCTAGGAGTGCGGTAAGGGACATCACAGGACAAGAACCAGCCCCAGAAAGGGAAATGTGTCTTGGTAGGTCCCTTCGAGAAACAGGAGAAAATTCAGTTTCGGTCTTATTTTTGGCTCAAAACTTTATAGCTAATGAGCCCCAAATTCAAGAGACAATGTTAAAAAGGATGGAAGCCCTTCACGGTGAACACAGAACTGGGCATACAGCCGGCAGTTAATTTGTGCAGGGGGGAAGTACCCTGCACTGATGGGTGGGGATGGCCTTATGTCCAGCAGGGAGCAGTGGGTCACCAGGGACAGGGTCCAGGTGGTTTGTGTAGCATTGGCCTCAGTCCTGACGTCGCCGTGAGAGATCAGAGTGCACTGGCCCAGGGCCACCTCCCGCTGGGCCCTGCGGGGTTGGTCCCCTTCAACAGACACTCGGATGTGGTTGCTGGGGGCAGACCCTAGAGCCTGAAGTCGAGGCCATGCGTGCTGGAGGCGGCCATCCAGGTGGGCACAGCAGCCAGAGGCTGTGTGGACGTCGGCCTGGGCAAATGTGTCCCCAGAAGATACCTGAGCTGCCAGGCTGGCCGTGCAGGTGTGGACCAGGAGGGAGCCATTCAAGGACCGCACAGCCTGACTCTGCCTCCAAGAAAGGCAGAATGGGGCCAAGCGGGTGTCCCCACAACGTGGGCAATGGAGGGAGGCCCTCCCTGCTGGGCTCTCTGTGTCCCCTGTTAACAAACTACATCCCTGCAAAGTGCTTCTCTCTGATGAGTGCAACCCAGCCTCCCAGGGAGTCCTGAAGCTTGACCTTTCTGAGCATTTTAGGGTCCCTGGTATCCCCTTGCCATGGCGCACAGGCTGGTCTCTGCATCCTCCCCAGTTTCCACGGTAGAGGCCTGTCGACTTCTCTCACATGGCCTCTCTGGGCGAGTCTTCTCTTGCTGCCCCCGGTGGGAGTCACTGCTCCTCCAGATGGTGTATTCTAGAGACCTGGGGGGGCCCAGCATTGGGGAGCTGCCCACAGCCTCATCCTGTTGCCAGTGCTCACCTGTCTGCCTGGCGTGGGGACAGTACCGCCAGTGACAGGGCAAACACGCCCTGTGAGCCCCACTGCAGCTAAATGGAGACTGCATTTCCGGGGACATGGCGGGCTCAGAGGGGTCTGGGCAGACAGCCCCCAGTGCCCAGGCCGCAGCAGCCCCTCCCAGAGGCAGACCCCCATCTACCACTTCTGCCCCACTTGTGACAGGGACCTTTGTACCTCCAGAGGCCTCCCAGTGATGTCCCCCCAGCAGAGTCCTGACAGCTGGGCCGGCGAGACGCCATGGCTGCAGTTGACCTGTGGAGACCAGCGGGGCAGGGCAGGGCCGTGCCGCCAGACAGCCCTGGGGAAATGGCAGTGGGGGACTCCTCCCCCTGTGGAAGCTGCCCTGGGAAAATAACCCCAAAGAGAGGCTTGTGCAGAGACCCTCAGTGTCTTCATTCAATTGAGGACACAGTTGGCCTCTGTGTGCCTGGTTCTAACCCGTCCCTCATGGTCACCACAGGAGGTAAGAGTGCTAACAGTCCCACTTTACAGATAAGGACCCCGAGGCACCGGCAGTGCAAGTAACCAGCCCGCAGCTGCGCAACTGGGAGGTGAGGCAGCAGCCCGGCTCGTTCGCCCCCCCGGGACCCCCACAATGCCTCCCTCACACTTGGGAGGGTCTAGCTGCCCCTTGACGGGCACAGAGGCGACTTCCTGCTTTTCATTCTCGAGAACAATGCAGATACAGCTGTGCACGTGTGTCCTTGTCTGGTGTCCAGGGTCCTGGGGGAGCTGCCCAGAAGCGAGCAGATGGGCAAGGGCCTCGGCCGTGTTAATTTTGCTAGACAGGCTGGGATGCCCCCAAAGAGGCCTTGGTTACACTTCCGCAGATGGGGGAGGGTTGGCAGGAGGACAGGTGGACAAGTGGACCAAAGAAACAGGGAGAGTAGAGGGCGGGGAGTGGAGGGTGGGAAGAAGAAGGGGGTAAGCGGGGCAGGGCGGGGACAGGTAGGGAGAATGGATGGACAGGAAGGGACAGGAGGGGCTGAGGTGGTGCGGCCTGGGCTCGGGTTCTGCTTGGGTGCCAAGGCAGAGAGGCAGGGGACGCTCCAGCAGGCTGGGTTCAGGCCAGGCCATCTCAGCAGCGAGGGCGTCAGCCTGACCCACGTGGGGCCTCCAGTCACTCAACTTGAGCCTTGTGGGCAGGCTTCCCAGCAGCTGAGAAGTTGTGGTGCAGCCCCAGGGCCAGCCCCTCGCAGCTGCCCTGTCCCCTCCTCTGTAGAGCAATGTGAAGCTGCTCGCCGTCCATCCACGCTCACCACCAGCCCAGCGACCAGACTGTGTGTTGTGCTCTGGGGAGAAGCACAACTGTGGTGTCCCTCAGACCTGTTGCCCTCTGGCTGGACCTGCCGTCCCCTAGGTACACCCCGGCTGGCCCTCTCACTCACCTGGAAGTGTCCATGGCTGTCCCAGTAGAAGGGGAGGCCTCAGCACCTGGGGCCAAGCAACATGTGGTAAAGGTGGGCATGGAGCCGGCTGCCTGGGGTGCTGGGGGCCAGGCCTTCCAGGCCAAAGGCGGCCTCCAGCCGTCCCCCAGCACTCTGCAGTGCCATGGGCACTGGGAGGTTGGAAGCCACATGGGCGTGTGACAGGAGCATCCCTACCTCCAAGGGGACTCTTGGGGGCAAGAGACCATGGAGGTGGCCACACCCAGTCTACGCACCACAAGGCCCAGAACAGGGATCCCTGCCAGCCTACCTGCTTCCTGGACGGTCCCTGGAGCTCTGAGCTCCCCAGATCCCACTGCCCCAAATACAGCAGGTCGAACCACATGCAAGTGCAGCAATCCACCATTTCTGATTCCCAGACATGGCGCCTTCACCCAACCCCACCGAGTACATTAATCCCAATACCTATCAAGGGACAGGCCCCCAGTCCATCTTGGTGCCTAACACCCCGAGGACAGGGACTGGCTCCCAGAAAGCATGAAGGGAGCAGGGATCTGAAGCAGCGCTCTCCCCTCACTGCTGCACCTCTGAGCCCCTCTAGGACTCACAGAAATGTCCTCAAGAAGCTAAAGCAGGGGGTGTCCAAACTCTCTCCTAACTGCAGCCCAGGAGCCGAGCTGGAGGTCCTGGGAGGCCAGGCTTCCAGGCTGGAGAAGCTGGGCCTGAGGACGGGTGGTCTTGGGGGAGGGGCTGCCAGTAGTGGTTGTCTGCCCTCTGGTTTGGAAGAATGTCCATTCTGGGTAACAGCTGTTGTCCCTATACTGTATGTCCTGGCTAAGTAACAGCCTTCGGAAGGTGGAGGCACTAGGAGAAGCTGGTAGGGGGAGGACATAGAGCTGGAAGGTAGGTTTGGGGACTGGGGTTTTTTTTACCTCCCCAGCCCCTTTGCTTCAGGAGCTGGGAGTCTGTGGGAAAGGAAGGCAGCTGGCACCCATACCTGCTGCAGTCAAGGTGCTGATGTGACTCAGCCCGCCTGAGAGCTGGCCGTGCCTGGGGCCCCAGGTGCAGACCCCACCCAGAGCCAGGCTGGCCACATCGGCATGGACGCTGGCCCCCGAGGCTCCCTGTCTGGGCCCACAGCTGCCCTCTCAGCTTGAGCTCTCCCGGCAAGGCCTGGCTGCTGTTCTGGCTGAGGACATCGGTCACACTGCGTGCACTGGTGCCATTCCCTGCCTTCTCATGCTTATCCTGCAGGAGGAAACCCAGCACAGCTGAGTCGGCAGTGACCCTGATGGTACCTGCAGAGGAAAGGAAAGAAGCTGTAAAGATCAAAGGGTCATCTCAGGGGACTGGCTGCTTTGGGCGGGAGGGAAAGAATCCTGGGGTGGGAAGTTCTGGGATCCAGGATGTCGTGATTCTAACACACGTTAGAGGAGCATGTCTGGGAAACAGACCAATGAAATCAGCTCCCTCCCAGAATGCTCTGAGGATCAAGCAAGCTAATTCACAAGCAAAAGGGCATTGGCCAAAAAGCAGCAAGGCTGATAAGGCAGGTCTGTGATACCAGAGCTCAATTCTTGCCCAAGAGGCTTACAGACCACAGCTAATGGAATGGCCCCACTTTACAGACAGGCAAACTGAGGCCTGGGAGGATTTGAGTGATCCCATCTGGAATCCTCGAGATAGAAAAGTTGCTCAGAGGTCTCTTCCATCCAGAATGAAGATCCCACACCGTGAGGCCAGTCCCATGCCTCTACATAACTCATGCATCAGGGAAATTCTTGTTCTTGTCAGAACCATTTAGGTCTCCTGACCCCACTGACTTCTCTTAGGGCCTTAACATGGTCCAAGAGCGCTTATACGTCCGTCCTGTCATTCCCTGATTGACTTAGGGGTCACCACCTCCAGGAAACCTTTCTTGGCCCCTCTGCATCCCCCCAGGCTGAGTTAGACACCCTGTTCTGTGCTTCTAGACACAGAGCTCATGTTAAACTCTATCACAGAGTGGAGAGCACCTTCCACAGAGACACAACTTTCTTGCAGAACCATCTTTTTAGGGGCTCTCTGTCACCATGTCCTACAAGATGTTCACCAGTTTCCTCATCTGGAAAACATGGGTAGCCAGAGTAAAAGTTCATTAGATTATTGTGAAGATAACATGAAATGATGTCAATGGAAGAGAATAGAGCCCAGGAATGGACTCACAACACACAGGGTCAATTGATTTTCAACAAAGGTACAAAGGTAATTCAGTGGAAAATAATGTGTTGCAATAACTGGAATATAAATATGTTGAAATGATTGGAAAGCCACATATAAAAAAACTACTTTGGCCTTTACCCAATCATATACACAGAGCAATTCAAAATTAACCACAGACCTAAATCTAAAACATAAAACCGTAAAACTTTTAGGAAAAAAGAGAAGAGAAAAATTTTGTGGCCTCAGGTTAGGTGAAGATTTCTTATACAACACCAAAAACATAATCCATAAAAGAAAAAAGTGATAAATTGGACTGTATCAAAATTAAAAACCTCTGCTCTTCAAAAGACACAATTTAAAAAAATGAACAGACAGACCACAGATTGGGAGATATTTTCAAAACACATATCTAATAAAGGGCTTGTATAAATGATCTTCAAACTCAATAATAAAAAAACTAATAACTGAATTTTTAGGATGGGCAAAGGGTTTGAAGAGACCCTTCACGAAAGATTTCCAAGTGGCAAATAAACCTATGACAAGATGTTCAGCAAAATTAGTCTTTAGGAAAATCAATGAGATATAACTACAAATTTTGTCAATTAGAATGACAAAAGAAACCAAACAAGAAACAAAAAAAACCCAAACTGAATCGTAGACATACATCCAATCATACCAGTAATTACATTAAACACCAGTCAACTAAATCTATAAGAAAAAGACAGAGATAGTCAGACTGGATAAAAAATAAAATCCAACTATACCTGGCCTACAAGAAATGTACTTTATAAGGAAATAGATATGCCTAAAGGAAAAGGGTGGGAAAATAGATATAATTCAAGTGCTAATAAAAAAGCAAGAGTAGTAACAATTGTATCAGACAGACTAGACTTTAAGACAAGGAGTCTTATGAGAAATAAGTAGTACATTTCAGAATGATAAATGGGTTAATTCACCAAGAAAGCATAACACTCATAAATGCTTATACACCTAATATCAGTAGGTCAACCTGCATGAAACAAAATAGACAGATCCCAAAAGAGAAATAGAGATAGATATTCACCATCACAGTTGGAGAGTTTAACATTCTTCCCTCATTAACTGATATAATAACAAAACAAAAATATCAGTGAGGTTATATATCAGTACAACCAAGAACTTTGACCTAATTTGGCACTTATAGAATATTACACCCAACAAAAGCTGAATACAAATTCTTCTTATGTATGTTCACAAGAGAGATTATATACTGGCACCCCCAAAAAAGTCACAACCAATCTTAAATGACTAATCCTACAGAACAGATCTTCCGACCACAATGAAATTAAACTGAATATCAAAAAGCTATCTAGAAAAGTATCAAATACTTGGAAATTAAGCAACATATTTTCATGCATCAAAAAAAATCACAAGAAAAATCTAAAAATATTTCTAAATAAAATGATAGTGAAAATACACGACATCAAAACTTGTGAGATGCATCTAAAGGAATACTTAGAGGAAAATGTATGGCTTTATATACGTATATTAGAAGAGACAAAAGGTCTGAAAATCAATGGTTTGAAGGTCCACCTTAATAAACTAGAAGGGCAACGGGAACCCAAATTAAGCCTACGAAAGGAAATAATACAGGTAAGGGCTGAAATCAATGAAATTGGAAAGAGACAGCAAGAGAGAAAATTAACAAACCCAAAGGCAGGTTCTTTGAAAGGATCAACAAAATTGATGAAATCCTAGTTAGACTAATAAGGAATAGAGAGAGGGAGAGAAGAAACGCAAATTACAGCCATCACAGATGACAGCAGGAATATTACTATAGATCCTGCCTACGTGAAAAGGCTAATAATAGATGTAATGAACAACTGAATGCCAGTAAATAGGACAATGTAGTTGAAATGGACAAATTCCTTAAAAAATATAACAGCCAAATTGACTCATGATGAAATAGAAAATCTGAATAGCTTTCTGATCTATTCATTTTCCAAAACATTATTTCCACAGATCAAACTCCAGATGGCTTCACTGGTAGAACCTATGAGATATCGAAGGGAATATTAACACCAGTCTTACACAAACTGTCTCGGAGAGAAGAGGAGAGGAGGAGAAACTTCTTAACCTGTCTAATGGAGTCAACACACAAAGGAAAAAATAAAAACTTAATGGAGAAACCTGGCAGATGCTACCTTCATCAAGTGATCAAAGCTAATGTCACCAATACTGGGACAAAGTGACATCAAGTGCCTGCGGATGTGACAGTGTCTCACTTCTGTGGCATTTTGCCATAAACGCTTTCTTCAAAGTGGTCAGGAAGCATCACAGAAACCCAAAGTGAGGGATATTCCACAAAATGACTGGCCTGTAGCCTTCAAACATGCAAATATCATGAAAAGGAAAGAAATACCGAGATACTGAAGAAACAATACAAATAAATATAACGAATTATCCAGGATTTTCTTTTACTATAAAGGATGATATTGGGACAACCACTGGAATTTGAGTAAGGTCTACAGATGAGGTAACAGTACTGTATCTATGTGAATTTTCTGATTTGGGTAAATGTTCTGGAATGTGGGAGAACATCTTTATTTTTAGGAAATAAACACTGAACTATTTAGGGGTGAAGAACTATCATGTCTGCAACTTAGTAAAACCCAGTTTAGGAATAAAATATATTTTTTACATACAAATCAAAATGTTTTATACATACATGTATATGTATATATAGAGAAAGAGAATAAGAATTATAAAGCATTTATGGCAGAAAGTCAATAATTAGGGAAGTTGGGTAAAGGGGATCCTCTTTACTATTCTTGCCACTTACCTATAAGTCTGAAATTACATCAAAATAAAAAGCATTAGAAAAAACATGCTTCGGAACACTGCACCCCACCCTCCCTCCTGTATAGTTCTGATGCCCATTAGTTACGTTGATGGCTCTGACAAGTCCTGCATAAGGAAGCCTGTTTAGTAGTTAGCAGAAAATTCACTTTGTCAGACAAAAGTGTATCACCAGTATGTGTGATGCTGGAATGGAGCATCAACAGACTTGAAAATGTGTAGAATTTCATCTGCCCTGTGGCTCCATAGAAAGTCCTTGCTCAAGACCTCCATGCACCCGACCCATGGCACTCTGCAGTCCCTCACCCTCTCTGAGTGTCTTCAGCATGCACTTGAGGGTCAAGAGGCGGGGCCCAGCTGCCCAGCCAACCACTGTGTGCCGTACTTGGTGCTGCAGGGTCAGGACCCGGCCTCCCCTCTGCAACTCAAATGCCTTGAGATAAAGCTCTGCTGTGTTCTGGCCCAGTAGTGCTCTGGAAAACAGGCAAATCCTAGGAAGGAAGGTGATGGGTGGCAGGTTAAGGGGCAGCATCCATTCCTGCAGGCAAATAGGTGTGGGTGCATGAACCCACAGTCCAAACCCATCACAGGACTGCCTTTACAGGGCTGTCAGCCCACAGGACTGCATTGTAATAGGGTATTAAGAACAGGGGTTTGGGATCAACCAAACCTGGGTTTGAATCCCAGGACTGTGACTGTGTTGTCTTAGACAAGGACGTAACAGGCTCTGAGCCTCTGTTTCTTAGACAAGGACAAACAGAGGCTCTTAGCCTCTGTTTCTTCTTCTGTAATGTGGGAATAAGATGGAACTTTTGATATTGAGCTGATATTGCTAATGAGTTATCAACACACATTATTATGGTGAGGGCTGAGAAAAGAAACAGCCCCAAGAAGCCTGCTGTTAAACTTCCTGGAGAACTGGGGCAGCGGACATGGTCCTTACCATCTACATGGTATGCCCCTTACAGGACACCTTGGGACCTACTTCCCTTGAGTATTGGCACAGGAAACAAGACCAGTCATGCTTTCCTCGGTGTAATTCACACAGCTGTCTATTTCCCTTATAGCCTTTGCAAATAATGCCACCAGTGGGTTTATCTCTTTTTGCATTGGCTCCTAGGAAGCTCAGAGTAAAAAATCAGCCCAAATCTAGAAAAGGTACAGGACCTTGGAGCATGAATTTTGCTTACAGATGCCACTTCAAGCACCTTCCCATTTTCCCCATTTTTCTTTTCCCGTTGTCCTAATTTCCTCATATATTTTTTAAAAATCTGGAACAAGGGGGCAGAGCCAGGATGGCGGCGTGAGTAGAGCAGTGGAAATCTCCTCCCAAAAACACATAGATCTATGAAAATATAACAAAGAAAACTCTTCCTAAAATAGAGACCAGAGGACACAGGACAACATCCAGACCACATCCACACCTGCAAGAACCCAGCACCTTGAGAAGGGGGCAAGATACAAGCCCTGGCCCGGCGGGACCCGAGCGCCCCTCCCCCTGGCTCCTGGCGGGTGGAAAGAAACTGGAGCGGTTTCTTTTTGGCGAGTGCTTTTTGGAAGCCTTAAAGGGACAGGGACCCCAATGCTAGGGAGGCAGGGCAGCAGGACTGGTGAGTGGGTGCCTGGGACCGGTGCCTGAGGACAAAGAATATCACACGTTTTTTCCTTTTTTGTTTTTTTGGCGAGTGCTTTTTGGAAGCCTTCAAGGGACAGGGACCCAGATGCCAGGGAGGCAGGGTGGAGGGACCGGTGGGCGGGTGCCTGAGACTGGCGCCTGAGGACGGAGAAAATCGTGCATTTCCCCCCTTTTTTCTTTCTTTTTGGTGAGTGCTTTTTGGAAACCTTAAAGGGACAGGGACCCCAATACCAGCGAAACAGGGCAGGAAGACTGGTGAGCGGGTGCCTGAGACCGGCGCCCGGGGACAAAGAAAATCGCGCGTTTTTCCCAATACTAGGGAGGCAGGGCAGTGGGACCGGTGGGCGGGGACCTGGAGCCGGCACCTGAGGACAAAGAAAATCGCGCATTTCTCCCTTTTTTTTCTTTTTGGCAAGTGCTTTTTGGAGGCCTTAGGGGGACAGGGACCCCAGTGTCAGGGAGGCAGGGCGGCAGGGCCGGTGAGTGGGTGCCTGGGACCGGTGCCTGGGGACAGAGAGGGTCGCGTGCTTTTCCCTTTTTTTTGGCGAGTGCTTTTTGGAGGCCTTGGAGGGACGGGGACCCCAGTGCTAGGGAGGCAGGGCGGCAGGACCGGTGGGCGGGTGCCTGGAACCAGCACCTGAAGACAAACAATAGCGCGCATTTTTCCCTTTTTTTTTTTTTTTTGGTAGGTGCTTTTTGGAAGCCTTGAAGGGACAGGGACCCCAGTGCTAGGGAGGCAGGGCAGCAGGACCGGTGAGCGGGTGCCTGGGACTGGTGCCTGAGGACATAGAAAATCGCGCATTTTTTTCCTTTTTTTTTTCCTCATTAGTTGTTGCTGTTGTTGTTTTGGTTTGGAGAGTGCTTTTTCGAAGTCTTAAAGGGTCAGAACAGGACACTTAGACCAGAGGCAGGGAATCTGGGGATCTCTGGGCACTCTGACTCCCTGGGCAACAGGGAGCACAGAGGCCCCCTACGGAGATAAATAGCCTCCTGGCCGCTCCCCCTCCAACGGGGCTCCACTAGTTTGGAGGAGCAGCCCCAGCCAGGCCACACCCACAGCAACAGCGGAGATAAACACCACAGCAAACAGGCAGGTAGCAGAAGCCCTGTCTGCACACAGCTGCCAAGCATAAGCCACTAGAGGTCGCTATTCTCGCAGGAGAGGAAGGCCACAAACCAACAAGAAGGGAAGCTCTCCCAGCGGTCACTCGTACCAGCTCTGCAAACTATCTCTATCACCATGAAAAGGCAAAACTACAGGCAGACAAAGATCACAGAGACAACACCTGAGAAGGAGACAGACCTAACCAGTCCTCCTGAAAAAGAATTCAAAATAAAAATCATGAACATGCTGACAGAGATGCAGAGAAAAATGCAAGACCAATGGGATGAAGTCCAGAGGGAGATCACAGATGTCAGGAAGGAGATCACAGAAGTGAAACAATCCCTGGAAGAATTTATAAGCAGAATGGATAAGATGCAAGAGGCCATTGAAGGAATAGAAACCAGAGAACAGGAACGTATAGAAGCTGACATAGAGAGAGATAAAAGGATCTCCAGGAACGAAACAACACTAAGAGAACTATGTGACCAAACCAAAAGGAATAATATTCGTATTATAGGGGTACCAGAAGAAGAAGAAAGAGGAAAAGGGATAGAAAGTCTCTTTGAAGAAATAATTGCTGAAAACTTCCCCAACTGGGGGAGGAAATAATCGAACAGACCACGGAATTACACAGAACCCCCAACAGAAAGGATCCAAGGAGGACAACACCAAGACACATAATAATTAAAATGGCAAGGATCAAGGACAAGGAAAGAGTTTTAAAGGCAGCTAGAGAGAAAAAGGTCACCTATAAAGGAAAACCCATCAGGCTAACATCAGACTTCTCGACCGAAACCCTACAGGCCAGAAGAGAATGGCATGATATATTTAATGCAATGAAACAGAAGGGCCTTGAACCAAGGATACTGTATCCAGCACGACTATCATTTAAATATGATGGTGGGATTAAACAATTCCCAGACAAGCAAAAGCTGAGGAATATATAGAAACAAATGACAACAACAACACAAAGCCCCAACTTCTGTGGGACACAGCGAAAGCAGTCTTAAGAGGAAAGTATATAGCAATCCAGGCACACCTGAAGAAGGAAGAACAATCTCAAATGAATAGTCTAACATCACAATTATCGAAACTGGAAAAAGAAGAACAAATGAGGCCTAAAGTCAGAAGAAGGAGGGACATAATAAAGATCAGAGAAGAAATAAACAAAATTGAGAAGAATAAATAGCAAAAATCAACGAAACCAAGAGCTGGTTCTTTGAGAGAATAAACAAAATAGATAAGCCTCTAGCCAAACTTATTAAAAGAAAAAGAGAATCAACACAAATCAACATAATCAGAAATTAGAACGGAATAATCACAACAGACTCCACAGAAATACAAAGAATTATTAAAGACTACTATGAAAACCTATATGCCAACAAGCTGGAAAACCTAGAAGAAATGGACAACTTCCTGGAAAAATACAACTTCCCAAGACTGACCAAGGAAGAAACACAAACCACTTACGAGCAAAGAAATTGAAATGGTAATCAAAAAACTACCCAAGAACAAAACCCCAGGCCCGGATGGATTTACCTCGGAATTTTATCAGACACACAGAGAAGACATAATACCCATTCTCCTTAAAGTGTTCCAAAAAATAGAAGAAGAGGGAATACTCCCAAACTCATTCTATGAAGCCAACATCGCCCTAATACCAAAACCAGGCAAAGACCCCACCAAAAAGAAAATTACAGACCAATATCCCTGATGAATGTAGATGCAAAAATACTCAATAAAATATTAGCAAACAGAATTCAGCAGTATATCAAAAGGATCATACACCATGACCAAGTGGGATTCATCCCAGGGATGCAAGGATGGTACAACATTAGAAAATCCATCAACATCATCCACCACATCAACAAAAAGAAAGACAAAAACCACATGATCATCTCCATAGATGCTGAAAAAGCATTTGACAAAATTCAACATCCATTCATGATAAAAACTCTCAGCAAAATGGGAATAGAGGGTAAGTACCTCAACATAATAAAGGCCATATATGATAAACCCACAGCCAGCATTATACTGAACAGCGAGAAGCTGAAAGCATTTCCTCTGAGATTGGGAACCAGACAGGGATGCCCACTCTCCCCACCGTTATTTAACATAGTACTGGAGGTCCTAGCCACGGCAATCAGACAAAACAAAGAAATACAAGGAATCCAGATTGGTAAAGAAGAAGTTAAACTGTCACTATTTGCAGATGATATGATACTGTACATAAAAAACCCTAATGACTCCACTCCAAAACTATTAGAACTGATATCGGAATACAGCAAAGTTACAGGATACAAAATTAACACACAGAAATCCGTAGCTTTAATATACACTAACAATGAACCAATAGAAAGAGAAATCAGGAAAACAATTCCATTCACCATTGCATCAAAAAGAATAAAATACCTAGGAAAAAACCTAACCAAAGAAGTGAAAGACTTATACTCTGAAAACTACAAGTCACTCTTAAGAGAAATTAAAGGGGACACTAATAAATGGAAACTCATCCCATGCTCTTGGCTAGGAAGAATTAATATCGTCAAAATGGCCATCCTGCCCAAAGCAATATACAGATTTGATGCAATCCCTCTCAAAGTACCAGCAACATTCTTCAATGAATTGGAACAAATAATTCAAAAATTCATATGGAAACACCAAAGACCCTGAATAGCCAAAGCAATCCTGAAAAAGAAGAATAAAGTAGGGGGGATCTCACTCCCCAACTTCAAGCTCTACTACAAAGCCATAGTAATCAAGACTATTTGGTACTGGCACAAAAACAGAGCCACAGACCAGTGGAACAGATTAGAGACTCCAGAAATTAACCCAAACATATATAGTCAATTAATATTTGATAAAGGAGCCATGGACATACAATGGCAAAATGAGTTTCTTCAACAGATGGTGCTGGCAAAACTGGACAGCTACATGTAGGAGAATGAAACTGGACCATTGTCTAACCCCATATACAAAGGTAAACTCAAAATGGATCAAAGACCTGAATGTAAGTCATGAAACCATTAAACTCTTGGAAAAAAACATAGGCAAAAACCTCTTAGACATAAACATGAGTGACCTCTTCTTGAACATATCTCCCTGGGCAAGGAAAACAACAGCAAAAATGAGCAAGTGGGACTACATTAAGCTGAAAAGCTTCTGTACAGCGAAAGACACCATCAATAGAACAAAAAGGAACCCTACAGTATGGGAGAATATACTTGAAAATGACAGATCCGATAAAGGCTTGACGTCCAGAATATATAAAGAGCTCACACGCCTCAACAAACAAAAAACAAATAACCCAATTAAAAAATGGGCAGAGGAACTGAACAGACAGTTCTCCAAAAAAGAAATACAGATGGCCAAGAGACACATGAAAAGATGCTCCACATCGCTAATTATCAGAGAAATGCAAATTAAAACTACAATGAGGTATCACCTCACACCAGTAAGGATAGCTGCCATCCAAAAGACAAACAACAACAAATGTTGGCGAGGCTGTGGAGAAAGGGGAACCCTCCTACACTGCTGGTGGGAATGTAAATTAGTTCAACCATTGTGGAAAGCAGTATGGAGGTTCATCAAAATGCTCAAAACAGACCTACCATTTGACCCAGGAATTCCACTCCTAGGAATTTACCCTAAGAACGCAGCAATCAAGTTTGAGAAAGACAGATGCACCCCTATGTTTATCGCAGCACTATTTACAATAGGCAAGAATTGGAAGCAACCTAAATGTCCATCGGTAGATGAATGGATAAAGAAGATGTGGTACATATACACAATGAATACTACTCAGCCATAAGAAGTGGAAAAATCCAACCATTTGCAGCAACATGGATGGAGCTGGAGAGTATTATGCTCAGTGAAATAAGCCAAGCAGAGAAAAAGAAATACCAAATGATTTCACTCATCTGAGGAGTAAAAGAACAAAGGAAAAACTGAAGGAACAAAACAGCAGTTGAATTACAGAACCCAAAAATGGACTAACAGGTACCAAAGGGAAAGGAACTGGGGAGGATGGGTGGGCAGGGAGGGATAAGGGAGGGGAAGAAGAAGGGGTGTATTAAGATTAGCATGCATGGGGGGGAGGGAGAAAGGGGAGGGTGGGCTGTACAACACAGAGAGGACAAGTAGTGATTCTACAACATTTTGCTAAGCTGATGGACAGTAACCATAATGTGGTTTTTAGGCGGGACCTGATATAGGGGAGATCATAGTAAACATAGTATTCTTCATGTAAGTGTAGATTAAAGATTAAAAAATAAAAAAAAAGAAAGAAAGAAAGAAAGAAAAGGGGGATTACTCCTTGATAGGATAAAATTATTGGTAAATCAAAGATCAACGCATGCTTTAAATATCCTTAATGTTGATCACTTAAAGGGTGTCAGATGATCAGCTATGGAGGTACTCTTTTCTGATAATATTCCTTTCTCTTAATAAAAAAAAAAATCATTTTCTGTGTGCTGACCTCCAATGAGTTCTACACAGTAGTATAGAGGGCATGTCAAAGTGAGGACAAAGGGTCTGTTTGTTTCTATGCAAAAGATCAAGGCCTAGCTTGGCTACCCAGAAAATGAACTAAGATACGATATGAGGAGGAGCTTCCAGCATCAGCACTCTCTGGAGGATGTGTGCCGGGGGATGATCATCAAAAAGCCTCCACAGGGATCCGGGCGATGCTGCGGTTGTGGCTGTGTCCACCCCACCATTTCCTGGACTTGCCATTGGAATGAGGAGGGAGATGTCTAGGCTGGCATGTGCATACAGTGAGACAACGAATTTGACTGGATCTGTACAGTAGGAAGTCAACCAGGAGTTGGGAGGGGTGCAAGTTGTAGCACTCCAAAATCTTATGACTATAGACTATCTACGGTTAAAAGAACATATGGGATGTGAACAGATCCCAGAAATGGGTTGCTTTAATTTTTTTTTTTTTTTTTTTTTTTTAGAGGGCATCTCTCATATTTATTGATCAAATGGTTGTTAACAACAATAAAATTCAGTATAGGGCGGTCAATGCTCAATGTACAATCATTAATCCATCTCAAGCCTAATTCTCGTCAGTCTCCAATCTTCTGAAGCATAACGAACAAGTTCTTACATGGTGAACGAATTCTTACAGAGTGAATAAATTCTTACATGGTGAACAGTACAAGGGCATTCATCACAGAAACTTTCGGTTTTGATCATGCAATATGACCTATAAACCATCAGGTCAAATATGAATATTCATTTGATTTTTGTACTTGATTTATATGTTGATCCCACATTTCTCCTATTATTATTATTATTTTTATTTTTAATAAAATGCTGAAGTGGTAGGTAGATGCAAGATAAAGGTAGAAAACATAGTTTAGTGCTGTAAGAAGGCAAATGTAGATGATCAGATGATCAGGTGTGTGCCTATGGACTAAGTATTAATCCAGGCTAGACAAGGGCAGCAAGACATCCACGGATGCAGAAGATTTCTCTCAAAGCAGGGGGGGTGAGGTTCTGAGCCTCACCTCTGTTGATCCCCAAATTCTCACCTGATGGCCCCCCTGCGACTGTGCCTGTCTTAGGTTGTTCCTCCCTTGAGGAATCTTACCCGTCTCTGGCTAACCAGTCATCTTCCGGGGCCATACAGGGAAATGTAAAGTTGGTAAGTGAGAGAGAAGCCATATTGTTTGCAAAGGTTAGCTTTTTACTTCTTTGCAGATTTATGCCCTGTGGCTTCTATGCCCAGCACTTGTCTCGAGGCACCTGGAGGAATTATGATACTCGGTAAATTCGATATGAGGCACGAATTCTATTTAAGGTTTGTAATTAGGAAGGAAGAAGAAAAGCTATAGATGTAGCATATGAAGGAAACTTGGGAGGATTGATTATTTCTTTGACATATCTTCTTGTATAGTACCTTAAGTATGTATAGGTTTTAAACTACTAACTAATTTGCACACACATATTAACATAATAGGAATACGGTGACATAAACAAAGCAAATCTATAATTACCAGCCATCTCCAGTGAAGCCAAGAAAACCATTTAGGCACCCTAGGCATTTGTGAAAATTTATCTATGATATGATGGATATTTTCCAACTGTACTTGAACCATCAGACAAATTAAAGCAGCCCATTTCTTGGATCTGTTCACATCCCATATGTTCTTTTAACCATAGATAGTCTATAGTCATGAGATTTTGGGGTGCTACAACTTGCACCCCTCCCAACTCCTGGTTGAGTTCCAACAGTACAGATCCAGTCAAATTCGTTGTCTCACTGTATGCACATGCCAGCCTAGACATCTCCCTCCTCCTTCTTATGGCAAGTCCAGGAGACGGTGGGCTGGATGCAGCCACAACCGCAGCATCGTCCGGATCCCTGTGGAGGCTTTTTGATGATCATCCCCCGGCACGAGTCCTCCAGAGAGTGCTGATGCCGGAAGCTCCTCCTCATATCGTATCTTAGTTCATTTTCTGGGTATCCAAGCTAGGCCTTGATCTTCTGCGTAGAAACAAACAGACCCTTTGCCCACACTTTGACATGCCCTCTATACCACTGTGCAGAACTCATTGGAGGTCAGCACACAGTAACTGCTTTTTTTTTTTTTTTTAAGAGAAAGGAATGTTATCAGAAAAGAGTACCTCCATAGCTGATCATCTGACACCCTTTAAGTGATCAACATTAAGGATATTTAAAGCATGCGTTGATCTTTGATTTACCAATAGTTTTATCCTGTTAAGGAGTAATCCCCCTTTTCTTTCTTTCTTTCTTTTTTTTTTTAAATTTTTAATCTACACTTACCTGAAGAATACTATGTTTACTATGCTCTCCCCTATATCAGGTCCCCCCTAACAACCACATTACGGTTACTGTCCATCAGCTTAGCAAAATGTGGTAGAGTCACTACTTGTCCTCTCTGTGTTGTGCAGCCCACCCTCCCCTTTCTCCCTCCCCCCCATGCATGCTAATCTTAATACCCCCCTTCTTCTTCCCCCCCCTTATCCCTCCCTGCCCACCCATCCTCCCCAGTTCCTTTCCCTTTGGTACCTGTTAGTCCATTTTTGGGTTCTGTAATTCTGCTGCTGTTTTGTTCCTTCAGTTTTTCCTTTGTTCCTATACTCCTCAGATGAGTGAAATCATTTGGTATTTCTCTTTCTCCGCTTGGCTTATTTCACTGAGCATAATACTCTCCAGCTCCATCCATGTTGCTGCAAATGGTTGGATTTTTCCACTTCTTATGGCTGAGTAGTATTCCATTGTGTATATGTACCACATCTTCTTTATCCATTCATCTACAGATGGACATTTAGGTTGCTTCCAATTCTTGGCTATTGTAAATAGTGCTGCGATAAACATAGGAGTGCATCTGTCTTTCTCAAACTTGATTGCTGCGTTCTTAGGGTAAATTCCTAGGAGTGGAATTCCTGGGTCAAATGGTAGGTCTGTTCTGAGCATTTTGATGCACCTCCATACTGCTTTCCACAATGCTTGAACTAATTTACATTCCCACCAGCAGTGTAGGAGGGTTCCCCTTTCTCCACAGCCTCGCCAACATTTGTTGTTGTTTGTCTTTTGGATGGCAGCTATCCTTACTGGTGTGAGGTGATACCTCATTGTAGTTTTAATTTGCATTTCTCTGATAATTTGCAATGTGGAGCATCTTTTCATGTGTCTCTTGGCCATCTGTATTTCTTTTTTGGAGAACTGTCTGTTCAGTTCCTCTGCCCATTTTTTAATTGGGTTATTTGTTTTTTGTTTGTTGAGGCGTGTGAGCTCTTTATATATTTTGGACGTCAAGCCTTTATCAGATCTGTCATTTTCAAGTATATTCTCCCATACTGTAGGGTTCCTTTTTGTTCTATTGATGGTGTCTTTCGCTGTACAGAAGCTTTTCAGCTTAATGTAGTCCCACTTGCTCATTTTTGCTGTTGTTTTCCTTGCCCGGGGAGATATGTTCAAGAAGAGATCACTCATGTTTATGTCTAAGAGGTTTTTGCCTATGTTTTTTTCCAAGAGTTTAATGGTTTCGTGACTTACATTCAGGTCTTTGATCCATTTTGAGTTTACCTTTGTATATGGGGTTAGACAATGGTCCAGTTTCATTCTCCTACATGTAGCTGTCCAGTTTTGCCAGCACCATCTGTTGAAGAGACTGTCATTTTGCCATTGTATGTCCATGGCTCCTTTATCAAATATTAATTGACCATATATGTTTGGGTTAATTTCTGGGGTCTCTAATCTGTTCCACTGGTCTGTGGCTCTGTTCTTGTGCCAGTACCAAATTGTCTTGATTACTATGGCTTTGTAGTAGAGCTTGAAGTTGGGGAGTGAGATCCCCCCTACTTTATTCTTCTTTTTCAGGATTGCTTTGGCTATTCGGGGTCTTTGGTGTTTCCATATGAATTTTTGAATTATTTGTTCCAATTCATTGAAGAATGTTGCTGGTAATTTGAGAGGGATTGCATCAAATTTGTATATTGCTTTCGGCAGGATGGCCATTTTGACGATATTAATTCTTCCTAGCCATGAGCATGGGATGAGTTTCCATTTATTAGTGTCCCCTTTAATTTCTCTTAAGAGTGACTTGTAGTTTTCAGAGTATAAGTCTTTCACTTCCTTGGTTAGGTTTATTCCTAGGTATTTTATTCTTTTTGATGCAATGGTGAATGGAATTGTTTTCCTGATTTCTCTTTCTATTGATTCGTTGTTAGTGTATAGGAAAGCTACAGATTTCTGTGTGTTGATTTTGTATCCTGCAACTTTGCTGTATTCCGATATCAGTTCTAGTAGTTTTGGAGTGGAGTCTTTAGGGTTTTTTATGTACAGTATCATATCATCTGCAAATAGTGACAGTTTAACTTCTTCTTTACCAATCTGGATTCCTTGTATTTCTTTGTTTTGTCTGATTGCCGTGGCTAGGACCTCCAGTACTATGTTAAATAACGGTGGGGAGAGTGGGCATCCCTGTCTGATTCCCTATCTCAGTGGAAATGCTTTCAGCTTCTCGCTGTTCAGTATAATGCTGGCTGTGGGTTTATCATATATGGCCTTTATTATGTTGAGGTACTTACCCTCTATTCCCATTTTGCTGAGAGTTTTTATCATGAATGGATGTTGAATTTTGTCAAATGCTTTTTCAGCATCTATGGAGATGATCGTGTGGTTTTTGTCTTTCTTTTTGTTGATGTGGTGGATGATGTTGATGGATTTTCTAATGTTGTACCATCCTTGCATCCCTGGGATGAACCCCACTTGGTCATGGTGTATGATCCTTTTGATATACTGTTGAATTCTGTTTGCTAATATTTTATTGAGTATTTTTGCATCTACATTCATCAGGGATATTGGTCTGTAATTTTCTTTTTTGGTGGGGTCTTTTCCTGGTTTTGGTATTAGGGTGATGTTGGCTTCATAGAATGAGTTTGGGAGTATTCCCTCTTCTTCTATTTTGTGGAACACTTTAAGGAGAATGGGTATTATGTCTTCTCTGTGTGTCTGATAAAATTCCGAGGTAAATCCGTCCGGCCCCGGGGTTTTGTTCTTGGGTAGTTTTTTGATTACTGTTTCAATTTCTTTGCTTGTAATTGGTTTGTTTAACTTTTGTGTTTCTTCCTTGGTCAGTCTTGGGAGGTTGTATTTTTCTAGGAAGTTGTCCATTTCTTCTAGGTTTTCCAGCTTGTTGGCATATAGGTTTTCATAGTAGTCTTTAATAATTCTTTGTATTTCTGTGGAGTCTGTCGTGATTTTTCCATTCTCATTTCTGATTATGTTGATTTGTGTTGACTCTCTTTTTCTCTTAATAAGTTGGGCTAGAGGCTTATCTATTTTGTTTATTTTCTCAAAGAACCAGCTCTTGGTTTCGTTGATTTTTGCTATTGTTTTATTCTTCTCAATTTTGTTTATTTCTTCTCTGATCTTTATTATGTCCCTCCTTCTGCTGACTTTAGGCCTCATTTGTTCTTCTTTTTCCAGTTTTAATAATTGTGATGTTAGACTATTCATTTGGGATTGTTCTTCCTTCTTCAAGTGTGCCTGGATTGCTATATACTTTCCTCTTAAGACTGCTTTCGCTGCATCCCACAGAAGTTGGGGCTTAGTGTTGTTGTTGTCATTTGTTTCTATATATTCCTTGATCTCTATTTTGATTTGTTCATTGATCCATTGATTATTTAGTAGCATGTTGTTAAGCCTCCATGTGTTTGTGAGCCTTTTTGTTTTCTTTGTAGAATTTATTTCTACTTTCATACCTTTGTGGTCTGAAAAATTGGTTGGTAGAATTTCAATATTGTGGAATTTACTGAGGCTCTTTTTGTGAGCTAGTATGTGGTCTATTCTGGAGAATGTTCCATGTGCACTTGAGAAGAATGTATATCCTGTTGCTTTTGGATGTAAAGTTCTATAGATGTCTATTAGGTCCATCTGTTCTAGTGTGTTGTTCAGTGCCTGTGTGTCTTTACTTATTTTCTGCCCGGTGGATCTATCCTTTGGGGTGAGTGGTGTGTTGAAGTCTCCTACAATGAATGCATTGCAGTCTATTTCCCTCTTTAGTTCTGTTAGTATTTGCTTCACATATGCTGGTGCTCCTGTATTGGGTGCATATATATTTAGAATGGTTATATCCTCTTGTTGGACTAAGCCCTTTATCATTATGTAGTGGCCTTCTTTATCTCTTGTTACTTTCTTTGTTTTGAAGTCTATTTTGTCTGATATTAGTACTGCAACCCCTGCTTTCTTCTCACTGTTGTTTGCCTGAAATATGTTTTTCCATCCCTTGACTTTTAGTCTATGCTTATCTTTGGGTTTAAGGTGAGTTTCTTGTAAGCAGCATATAGATGGGTCTTGCTTTTTTATCCATTCTATTACTCTATGTCTTTTGATTGGTGCATTAAGTCCATTTACATTTAGGGTGACTATTGAAAGATATGTACTTATTGCCATTGCAGGCTTTAGATTCGTGGTTACCAAAGGTTCAAGGTTAGCTTCTTTAGTATCTTACTGCCTAACTTAGCTCGCTTATTGAGCTGTTATATACACTGTCTGGAGAGTCTTTTCTTCTCTCCCTTCTTATTCCTCCTCCTCCATTCTTCATATGTTGTGTGTTTTGTTCTGTGCTCTTTTTAGGGGTGCTCCCATCTAGAGCAGTCCCTGTAGGATGCCCTGTAGAGGTGGTTTGTGGGAAGCAAATTCCCTCAGCTTTTGCTTGTCTGGGAATTGTTTGATCCCACCATCATATTTAAATGATAGTCGTGCTGGATACAGTATCCTTGGTTCAAGGCCCTTCTGTTTCATTGCATTAAGTATATCATGCCATTCTCTTCTGGCCTGTAGGGTTTCTGTTGAGAAGTCTGATGTTAGCCTGATTGGTTTTCCTTTATAGGTGACCTTTTTCTCTCTAGCTGCCTTTAAAACTCTTTCCTTGTCCTTGATCCTTGCCATTTTAATTATTATGTGTCTTGGTGTTGTCCTCCTTGGATCCTTTCTGTTGGGGGTTCTGTATAATTCCATGGTCTGTTCGATTATTTCCTCCCCCAGTTTGGGGAAGTTTTCAGCAATTATTTCTTCAAAGACACTTTCTATCCCTTTTCCTCTTTCTTCCTCTTCTGGTATCCCTATAATACGAATGTTTTTCCTTTTGTATTGGTCACATATTTCTCTTAGTGTTGTTTCATTCCTGGAGATCCTTTTATCTCTCTCTATGTCAGCTTCTATACGTTCCTGTTCTCTGGCTTCTATTCCTTCAATGGCCTCTTGCATCTTATCCATTCTGCTTATAAATCCTTCCAGGGATTGTTTCACTTCTGTGATCTCTTTCCTGACATCTGTGATCTCCTTCCGGACTTCATCCCACTGCTCTTGCATTTTTCTCTGCATCTCATCCCATTGCTCTTGCATTTTTTTCTGCATCTCTGTCAGCATGTTCATGATTTTTATTTTGAATTCTTTTTCAGGAGGACTAGTTAGGTCTGTCTCCTTCTCAGGTGTTGTCTCTGTGATCTTTGTCTGCCTGTAGTTTTGCCTTTTCATGGTGATAGAGATAGTTTGCAGAGCTGGTACAAGTGACCGCTGGAAGAGCTTCCCTTC
Organism: Manis javanica; assembly: GCF_040802235.1. Classification (NCBI taxonomy): domain Eukaryota; kingdom Metazoa; phylum Chordata; class Mammalia; order Pholidota; family Manidae; genus Manis; species Manis javanica. The sequence continues at coordinate 29,510,700 of NC_133165.1, forward strand.
TTGTTGGTTTGTAGCCTTTTCCTGGGAGAATAGCGACCTCTAGTGGCTTGTGCTGGGCAGCTGTGCGCAGACAGGGCTTCTGCTTCCTGCCCAGTTGCTTTGGGGTTTATCTCCGCTGTTGCTGTGGGCTTGGCCTGGCTGGGGCTGTTCCTCCAAAATGGTGGAGCCCCATTGGAGGGGGAGCAGCCAGGAGACTATTTATCTCCGTAAGGGGCCTCTGTGCTCCCTGCTGCCCAGGGGGTTAGAGTGCCCAGAGATCCCCAGATTCCCTGCTTCTGGTCTAAGTGACCTGTCCTGCCCCTTTAAGATTTCCAAAAAGCACTCTCCAAACCAAAACAACAACAGCAACAATGAGAGAGGGAACAGAAAGAAAGAGAAAAAAAAAAGGAAAAAACAAGCGATTTTTTTTTTTTTTTTTTTTTGTCCTCAGGTGCCGGTCCCAGGCACCCGCTCACTGGTCCTGCTGCCCTGTCTCCCTAGCACCAGGGTCCCTGTCCTTTCAAGGCTTCCAAAAAGCACCCACCCACCGGTCCCGCAGGGAAGGAATGCTCAATATTCTTTGTCCTCAGGCACTGGTCCCACGCACCCGCTCACCAGTCCCACCGCCCTGCCTCCCTAGCACCGGGGTCCCTGTCCCTTCAAGGCTTCCAAAAAGCACTCGGCAAAAAGAGAGAAAAAAAAGGGGAAAAACGCGCGATTTCTTCCGTCCTCAGGTGCCGGTCTCAGGCACCCACCCACCGGTCCCATAGGGAGAAATGCGGGATATTCTTTGTCCTCAGGTGCCGGTCCCAGGCACCCGCTCACCAGTCCCGCCGCCCTGCCTCCCTAGCACCGGGGTCCCTGTCCCTTTTAGGCTTCCAAAAAGCACTCTCAGAAAAGAGAAAAAAAAAAGGGGAAAAACGCACGATTTCCTCTGTCCTCAAGTGCCGGTCTCAGGCACCCGCCCACCGGTCCCGCAGGGAAAAATGGGGGATATTCTTTGTCCTCAGGCGCCGGTCCCAGCCACCCACTCACCAGTCCCGCCACCGTGCCTCCCTAGCACTGGGGTCCCCGTCCCTTCAAGGCTTCCAAAAAGCGCTCGCCAAAAAGAGAGAAAAAAAAAAGGGGGAAAAACGCGCGACCTCCTCCGTCCTCAGGCACCGGTCTCAGGCACCCGCCCCCAGGTCTCGCAGGGAGAAACGCGGGATATTCTTTGTCCTCCGGCGCCGTTCCCAGGCACCTCCTCACCGGTCCCGCCACCCTGCCTCCCCAGCAACGGGGGCCCGTCCCTCTAAGGCTTCCAAAAAGCGCTCTGGTTTCTCTCCACCCGCCGGGAGCCGGGGGGAGGGGCGCTCGGGTCCCGCCGGGCTGGGGCTTGTATCTTACCCCCTTCACAAGGCGCTGGGTTCTTGCAGGTGTGGATGTGGTCTGGATGTTGTCCTGTGTCCTGTGGTCTCTATTTTAGGAAGATTTTTCTTTGTTATATTTTCATAGCTCTATGTGTTTTTGGGAGGAGATTTCCACTGCTCTACTCACGCCGCCATCTTCGGGTTGCTTTAATTTGTCTGATTTCTCTCAGACTGTTCAAGTACAGTTGGACAATATCCATCATATCATAGACAAATTTTCACAAGTGCCTAGGGTGCCTAAATGGTTTTCTTGGCTTCACTGGAGATGGATGGTAATTATAGATTTGCTTTGTTTATGTCACCGTATTCCTGTTATGTTAATATGTGAGCGCAAGTTAGTTAGTAGTTTAAAACCTATACATGCTTAAGGTACTCTACAAGAAGATATGTCAAAGAAATAATCAATCCTCCCATGTTTTCTTCCATATGCTACCTCTATAGCTTTTCTTCTTCCTTCCTAATTACAACCCTTAAATAGAATTCGTGCCTCATATCGAATTTACCGAGTATCATAATTCCTCCAGGTGCCTCGAGACAAGTGCTGGGCATAGAAGCCACAGGGCATAAATCTGCAAAGAAGTAAAAAGCTAACCTTTTCAAACAATATGGCTTCTCTCTCACTTACCAACTTTACATTTCCCTGTATGGCCCCAGAAGATGACTGGTTAGCCAGAGACGGGTAAGATTCCTCAAGGGAGTAACAACCTAAGACAGGCACAGTTGCAGGGGGGCCATCAGGTGAGAAATTGGGAATCAACAGAGGTGAGGCTCAGAACCTCACCCCCCCTGTTTTGAGAGAAATCTTCTGCATCCGTGGATGTTTTGCTGCCCTTGTCTAGCTTGGATTAATACTTAGCCCATAGGCACAGACCTGATCATCTACATTTGCCCTCTTACAGCACTAAACTATGTTTTCTACCTTTATCTTGCATCTCCCTACCACTTCAGCATTTTATTAAGAATAAAAATAATAATAATAAGAAAGGGAGAAATGTGGGATCCACATATAAATGAAGTATAAAAATCAAACGAATATTCATATTTGACCTGATTGTTTATAGTTCATAATGCGTGATCAAAACCGAAAGTTTCTGTGATGAATGCCCTTGTACTGTTCACCATATAAGAATTTGTTCACTATGTAAGAATTCGTTCACCATGTAAGAACTTGTTCATTATGTTTCAGAAGACTGGAGACTGATGAGAATTAGGCTTGAGATGGATTAATGATTGTGCATTGAGCATTGACCCTCCTGTACAGAATTTTATTGTTGTTAACAACCATCTGATCAATAAATATGAGAGATGCCCTCTCAAAAAAAAACAACAAAAAATCTGGAACAAGAGTTGGCAAACTATGTGCCTGTGTGGGTCAAAACCAGTCTGCCATTTGCTTAGTAAATAAGGTTTTCTTGGCATGCAGCCACACCCAATCATTTACATGTTTTTTATGATGCTTTTGAGCCACAACAGCACAGTAATTGCAGCAGAGACCATATGGCCAAAACTATTTACCATCTGACCTTTTACTGAAAGTTTGCCAATTCCTGACCTAGAACAATATACATTTTTATAATCTGCCTCAAAAGACTTGGGGATAAGGATGGGCAGTTGGACAGATGGATGAACAGATGGATGGCTAGCCAGCCATTGGTGGTAATTCTGGGAACATGGTTATCTAGGACCATGTCCAAAGCTTTGGGTCTCTGCGAATTCAAAAAAGCTGTCAAACCTGAGACTGCAGGGGAAAAAGGGAACGACCATTTAATGGAGGCCCAGTGTGTGCCAGAACGTGCCATGCTCAGAGTAGCAGCATTGAGAGCAGCCGGGTAATGAACACTCGCTGGCCAGGTGCTGCTCGGGAACTCACATGTGCTGCTCAGTTAGTCCTAGGACAGTCCTGGGAGGGAGGCTGAGGAACTCAGGCACAGAGGACACAGCGGCTTGCCTGAGGCCCCAGAGGCAGTGAAGGCAGAGCTGGGTTTGAAGCAGCTGGTCCCTGTCCCAGGAGCTGACAGCCATGTCATAGTGGATTTATCTATACATGAGGATGTGGCTAAAGAGAAAATACAGGAGGGAAATACACCAACATATTCCCCATGACTCTCTCCAGGGATTTCTGTTTTACTCTCTATACATTATAATCTTTCAAGTCATCTATTCGAATGCAGTTTTAACTTAAAAAGATATGAAAAAAGAAGAAGATAGAAAATTGAGTGTCTCCTCCTTCCATTGCTGCAATGCCTTAAAACCAAGAATGGCACCAGTGGGGGTAATGTGGGCCTGGTCCCAGAGGGACAGAGAGGGGGACTGAGCGATGCCTTCCCATCTCCAAGGATGCCAGCCCTTTGCCCTCAGGGGCTCCCGCCCCCTTGCAGACCACCTGGGGTGCTCTTGCCAGACAACGGCAGCTGAACAGTGCTGGGGGCTCTGAGGGCCACCTGGCGGAGAAGCATGTTCACACCCCAGCTCTGGCTGCTTCTCCAGGCGTCCTGGCTGGTGGCGGCCTCCGGCAGAACCAGCTCCCAGCTGGACATGCGCACAGACAGGGAGCCGTTGAGGCTGTGCTCCTTGGAGCGCCTGGCAGCCGCCTGCACCTACAGGGAGGCAGGAGAGGGCTCAGCAGTAGAGGGAGGGCAGAAGGGTCTGAGGAAGATGGGTATGCAGGAGGGCCCCTTCCTCTAGGAAGCCTTCCTGAACCACTCCGGCTTATCAGAGAATACTCAGGAGAGGAAACTAAATGGAGCAAGAATGTGGGACAGCCATCCCTGACCTCAGTGCCTGGCCCAAAATTGGGGTCTCAACTTGTCATTCCCACCACATGTAAAGTGGGAATTTCTGTCTTACAACTGGGGGAACTGAGGCTCACATATTCAACCCAGGTCTGCCTGGGTCTAAAACTCATGCCTGTGCCTGAAGAAGTCTCCTGGGGGAAGCAGAGGACCCCTGTACAATCCAGTTACAGAAAAGGATGCCCCAAAGAGGATAGCCTCAGGCCCAGAGAATACCCCAGAAGCTTTTAGAAGTATGCCTCTTCCCTCCACAGATGGACTGAAAAACAGTGGTACCTCCATGCAATGGAATATTATTTGGTGACAAAAAGACTGAGTGAGCAAGCCCTGAAAAGACATGAAGGAACTATAAATGCATATTATTAAGCAAAAGGCACCAATCTGAAAAGGCTACACACTGAATGATTCCAGCTCTAGGACCTTGTGGAAAAACCAAATCAATGGGAAGTGGCTTGGCGGCCAGGGGTTCGGGAGGAAGGGGATGAGTAGGGGGGGCATGGTGGGTTTTGAGAGCACTGCAACTACTCTGTGTGATACCATAAAGGCTGATACATGGTATTATGGACCTGGCAAAGCTGATAGAACGTGCAAGACAAAGAGTGAACCCTAGTGTAAACTACAGACTTTAGTTAATAGAGTACTAACAATGGGCCACATGAATGCAAGATGGTGGTAGGAGAAGCTGTGTGTGGTGGGGAAAGACTACACGGGAACTCTGTACTCTGTCCAATTTTTGTATAAACCTGAAATTGCTCTAAAATATGAAATTTATTAATTTTTAAACAAAGGAGTCCTGGGACACCCCTGACCAATCAACTCAGCATCTCTAGGCTGGGGCCTGGCTATGACCTGCAGCCTCCCAGGTGATTCCTTTGTGTGGCTTGGGCTAAGAACTTCTAGGCTAAACCCATGTTCTCTCTGACTGGCCTCTGGGAGGGGTCCCATGGAGCACCCGTTCTCAGTGGGGACAGTATCAGCTCCACACGCAAACACTGGTTCTTGAGGGCGGGTTTTAAAAGCCTTCTTCTGATGCACACGGCACATAAACAAATCCAGAAAATCTATGGAATTAAAATTTCAGAAGGAACAACTAAGGGGAAAAAGTGTCTAAAAAGTCTCCTTGAGGAGGTGATAATGAAAATTAGAGATACCTTGGGAGAGTTTCAGAGGAGGCCAGGTCGAGAAGGCCAAGCTCCTGTGCGTTTCCCCAGGCCCGTCCAACCACAGAGATGGTGTGAACAAAGGCGTCTGCTGCTTTAAAAGGTGCTCATACAGTCTGAACCCATTAAGTGACCCAGACTCCAAGCATCCAGCAAGTCCCCCCCAATTCCCCAAACGAGCATGGGGCAGAGCTCAGGCCAGACCTCTCCCGTTCCATCCAAGAGCCTCCACCTTGTGCAAATCACACCACCTCTCTCAGATTCTCATCCACAAAGTGCTATGACGGCAATGTCACAAGGTCCCATGAGATGATCCAGGTAAAGGGCAGAGAACAGAGCCCAGCACAGGATAAACACCCAAAGACGTCAGCTCCCATTAGAAATGATTACAGTGACACCATGTTCTTCAACCCACGATGCCAGCAGCCCTCTGATGTGCCATGATTTTATGGACCACCGTAAAGTGAAAACAGTAAGTGTGTGTGACAGTGAACCTGTGGGGGTTTGAACACACATCCTGATTGCAGAGATGTCAGTACGGGAAAAAGTGTGCATTTGAGTCATCAGTTTCCCTAATCTCAAGCCCTTCTCGGGTTCCTTCTGAGGTTCCAAAACCCACCAGCACAGGGTTGAGCACACAGCAGGCATTAAAAATTGTTCTCAACCAATATCCAAAAGACAAACTACAACAAATGCTGGCGAGGATGTGGAGAAAGGGGAACCCTCCTACACTGTTGGTGGGACTGCAAATCGGTGCAACTGCTGTGATAAGTAGCATGGTGTTTTCTCAAAAAACTAAAAATAGAAATACCATTTGACCCAGTCATTCCACCACTAGGAATTTACCTGAAGAAAACAAAATCCCTGACTCATCAAGACATATGAATCCGTATGTTTATCGCAGCAGTATTTGCAATAGACAAGATTTGGAAGTTAAGTGTCCATCAATAGGTGAACGGATAAAAAACATGTGGAACATATACACAATGTAATATTATTCAGACATGAAAAGAAATCCTGCTATTTGCAACAACATGGATAGATCAAGAGGGTAATAGGCTCCATGAAAAAGGCCAGGTGGAGAAAGACAAATACCATATGATTTCACTTCTTTGTGGAGCATGACAACAAAGCAGAACAGAAGGAACAAAAGCATTAGACTGAGGCACTGAGAAAGGACTAGTGGTTACCAAGGGGGACTGGAGTGGACGGAGGTGGGGGTAGGGGTAGGGGGCTAGTGAACCACCATGATGAACATCTGAGGAAATAAAAAAAAAGAAATCCCCAAGAAATACTGAGTTGTATAACTCAGGACATGTACAGTGGGCATCATTTGGCTGGTGGGAGGCCAGACAGTTGTTTGTTGTGGGCTTCACCTTTGATTGCCAAGGCCCCCTTTTCAGAGGCACCCACTCCTGGAGACCCCCTGCCAGCCTCAGGACAGACCTAGAGCCGGGCCTCCTCCCGCCATGGAGGCTCCTCTGAGGTACAACTCTCCCTTGATTTGGGTTACCTGCCCTCTGGGGCAACCCGTGGTTTCTCCTCCCCACCTTTAAGTTCTTCCGCTTACGTTTCCAGATCCCAATAAAGAGAGGGCCCTGGCCGAGGGCTCCCTCTGCCTGACCTCTGTCAGGCCCCAGGTGTGCTGTGTCATCTCCAGGTCTGGTAAGGAAGAAACCTCTGTTTTGCCAACTTTCTCGACGGTTGCTGCTGAAGGGCATCCACAACCACAGTAAGAACCAAAAGTTCGATCCAGTGGTAACATTGGGTGGGAAGGGGAGATGTAGTGGGAAGCCCCCCAGGCCCAGGCAAGCCCCGCAGGTATTTCTGGATGGAAGACTTACTGTCCACAGGCTGAGACCAGCATGAACCAGGGATGCTGTGGACCCTTCTTTCTTCCTCAAACTCTCTGAAACAGAGCAGGTGGGCCCCCTTTATGGAGGAGCCTCTCAGACTTCCTGTTAACACATCTAAGAGAATCCAATGCCCCACAGAGGTGTGTTGACAAGCAGTTGGGGGTTACAAAAGACAGGTTGTGATAAGGAGGTAAGGCACACTCAATAAACATAACGAGGGGCCCTTTATTCTCCCTTAAGGGTGCCAATAAACTCTAACACTCATATTGAGGTGTTCTTGCAGGTTCTCAGACCCCATCAGGCAGACCACCTCCTGGCTACAAGCAGTGGGGCCCCCGACAGGTGCAGCCAGAACACTGTTCACTAAGGCACAAAACAGCCCCCATTACCTCCCCAGGGACCCATCAGAGAATGAGCGTGAGCTGGTCATGCACCCTGTTCCATTCACTCCTAATTTTGCCCATAAAAACCTCTGCAATCTGTACCTGGAGTCTGGAGGAAGCCTGCTTTCCTTCACCGCCCCAATGTCAGTGTTTGGGGGCTGTGCGCTGGGCTGGCCATCCCATGATGGCCTTTGTTGGGTGACACCTCCCCCTTGGAAAGACATCAAGATGACAGAGTCCCTGGGAACTGAGTTTTGAAAGTGTGACCCCGTGCCTGCCTGGGTCCGTTCCTGCATCCGCCCATGAGGGACGCTGACCAAGCCTGACTGAGAGGAACTCATCCCAACCACAGGCCCCTGCCTGGCTCAGCTCTGTGCCCCACGAGGACTTTCTGAAGCGTCCCTCCTCCCCCTCTGCTCTCCTCCACTTATCTGTCATTAAGTGTCTGGGGGCCCCAGGCCAGTAGGAACCAGGGGCTCCTGAGGGGAAGTGGGGGCAAACAAGGCCTGGGAGAAGACAGCCCATTCAGGCCTGAGCTCTGAAGAGGGAGATGTCTCAGTGGGGAGTACAGACGGGGACACACCGCCCAGAGCGGGACCTCGCATCAGGCAACACCCCTAACAGCTACTGCTCTGAGTGCTGGCCTGCAGGAACTGGTCCAATCTGCCCAACAGTCCTCTGGGTAGGCACTGCTATGCCCCTTTTTCACAGGTAAGCAAATGGGGCACAGAAAGCATAAGTGCCAGACATTGTCTCGTAACCAATTTCTAGTGGGGTTGAGATTCAAATGTGGTTGTTGAGCTCTAGGGTCCGAGGTCTTCACTTTCACCCAGGCTCAGAACTAGTGGGGGGCCTAGCACTAGGGCCCAGGCCTTCTGAAGGGGCTGAGTCCAGCCCTTTGCCCCAGCCAGAGCCCAGGTGAGGCCCCAGCAGCTGGTGGATGGGATGGGTGAGGCTGCCATCTTCCCTGACCCAGTCCCGCCGCCCCCTGCAGGGAGCCCCTGCCTGGGGGGTAGAACTTCAGCAAAGGGAGGAGGCTGAGGGGGGCGTCCCGTGGCTGCTGACTCTCTGCTCCACCCAGAGGATCCCCACCCCAGCGGGCAGCTTACCAAGTGCTTTCACGTCTCCCTCCGGGTCCTCACAACGACTCTGTGACAGGAGCAGCCAGGGGATCATTTTACTCCCACCTTGCAGATTTGTCTCTGTCCTCATCACCGTCACCACTCCCGTCTCTGCTCTCCTGCAGCCTCGCCGCCCTGCAGGTGTACAGCAGCCCCGAGCACCGGGCGGAGCTTTCTATAGAGACAATAACGACGTGTTGCCCACACGTGTGCGGTGAGCAAGCTGACCAGAGCCCGGTGAGAATCCTGGCTATAGGCACCTTCACTTTCTCCTTACAAGGGCTCTCCTAGAATTTGGGGAGTTTGGGGAAAGTGTTGATCAGCATCAGCTGTGACCGCAGTGATCTCATGCTGAAACCTCTGTGAAAGGTGTATGCAGTTATGTTCCAAAACAGCAGGTTAAGCTGGAGGTCAAGAACATTTAGTCACTGTAACTGTATGTTCTATCGATTCCCCCTAGTTTGCACAAAGGCATCACCTAACACTTTGTAAAGAGATGTTTATTGACTTGATCAATGTAATACCTAATGTAGAAATTCAAAACAGCACATGTGCTGTAATCATTGCTGCAATCATTCTTGTTTTCATTAGAGATGGTTGATGAAATTGTTGAGAAATTTCATTCTTGATCAATCTCAGGAGGAGAAGAAGGTGCTCACTCGGGGTGGACAGAGAGCGTCCAGAGAACCAGGTAAGCTGGTGCTCATTAGTGTCCTCCTGCCTGTTACCAGAATATATAATACTCCACTGGGACACCGGAAAGTGAAATGAACACTCGGAAGCCCTACTCATCACGTGCACTACATTAACAGCCTCTTCATTCCCGGGTTTTACTCACAGAGTCAGCTGAGGTCTCTGGTTTTGTGGGATCCAGCTTCCCCGAAGAACAAAGCAGAATCTTCAGCGAAAGTCAGATGCCACTCAAAGTTCCATCTCTCGACTCAATATTTAGAACAATGGGTTTTTGCTGTTGAATAAGTCCTTGATTGCTTTATTGAGGTATTGACATACAGTAGTGTGCAAACTTCAGGTGTGCGGCATTATGATTTCACTTGCATAAATCAAGAAATGTTATCCCAACAAGCTTAGTTAACACAATCATCTCATATAGATACCGAAAAGGAAAAAGAGAAAAATTGTTTTCCTTGTAGTGAGAATCCTTAGCATCTCCTCTCTTCACACCCCTCACGTGTGCCATGTGGCAGCGTCAGCGACTGTCACCATGTTGTATGTGACATCCCCAGCACTTGTGCATCTTACAACAGGACCACGTTCCCCTGCCCCCTCCCTGCTGTAATTCTCTGCACTTATTCTGTGAGCTGTGCCAGGACTGGATGGTGAAAGCTCATCTGTCATTCAGTCAACAAATTATCTGTGGAGCAGCTGCTATGTATGTGGAGCTGGATGGAGATACAATCATGAGGAGTTGTTGAACCCCATGGTAAATTTGCATTTAACTTTTTAAGGAATAGCTGATCTGTTTTCCATGTGGCCACCCCATCTTATGTTCCCACCTGCATGTATGAGGCTCCATCTCATCTTTTTAGTGTTGAACTTTTCTAGATAAGAACACGTGCGCTACAAGTACAGAGCCACAGACCAATGGAACAGAATAGAGACTCCAAACATTAACCCAAACATATATGGTCAACTCACATTCGATAAAGGGGCCATGGACATACAATGGGGAAATGATAGTCTCTTCAACAGATGGTGCTGGCAAAACTGGACAGCTACATGTAAGAGAATGAAACTGGATCACTGTCTAACCCCATACACAAAAGTAAATTCTAAATGAATCAAAGACTTGAATGTAAGTCATGAAACCATAAAACTCTTAGAAAAAAACATAGGCAAAAATCTCTTAGACATAAACATGAGTGACCTCCCCTTGAACATATCTCCCCGGGCAAGAGAAACAAAAGCAAAAATGAACAAGTGGGACTATATCAAGCTGAAAAGCTTCTGTACAGCAAAGGACACCATCAATAGAACAAAAAGGTATCTTACAGTATGGGAGAATATATTCATAAATGACAGATCCGATAAAGGGTTGACATCCAAAATATATAAAGAGCTCACACACCTCAACAAACAAAAAGCAAATAATCCAATTAAAAAATGGGCAGAGGAGCTGAATAGACAGTTCTCTAAAGAGGAAATTCAGATGGCCAACAAACACATGAAAAGATGCTCCACATTGCTTGTCATCAGAGAAATGTAAATTAAAACCACAATGAGATATCCCAACACCAGTAAGGATGGCTACCATCCAAAAGACAAACAACAACAAATGTTAGTGAGGTTGTGGAGAAAGGGGAACCCTCCTGCACTGCTGGTGGGAATGTAAATTAGTTCAACCATTGTGGAAAGCAGTATGGAGGTTCCTCAAAATGCTTAAAATAGAAATACCATTTGACCCAGGAATTCCACTTCTAGTAACTTACCCTAAGAATGCAGCACTCCAGTTTGAAAAAGACAGATGCACCCCTATGTTTATTGCTGCACTATTTACAATAGCCAAGATATGGAAGCAACCTAAATGTCCATCAGTAGATGAATGGATAAAGAAGATGTGGTACATATACACAATGGAATATTACTCAGCTATAAGAAAAAAAGATCCTACCATTTGCAACAACATGGATGGATCTAGAGGGTATTATGCTCAGTGAAATAAGCCAGGTGGAGAAAGACAAGTACCAAATGATTTCACTCATATGTGGAGTATAAGAACAAAAGAAATTTGAAGGAACAAAACAGCAGCAGAAGCACAGAACCCAAGAATGGACTAACAGTTACCAAAGGGAAAGGGACTGGGGAGGACGGGTGGGAAGGGAGGGATAAGTGTGGGAAAAAAGAAAGGGGACATTACGATTAACATGTATAGTGTGGGGGGCCACGGGGAGGGCTGTGCAACACAGAGAAGACAAGTAGTGATTTTACAGCATCTTACTATGTTGATGGACAGTGACTGTGAACGGGTATGTGGGGGGGGACTTGGTGAAGGGGTGACCCTAGTGGACATAATGTCCTTTATGTAATTGTAGATTAATGATACCAAAATAAAATAAAAAAATAAAAAAAATAAGAAAATAAAAAAAAGAACATGTACACTATGGCTTTCTGTTCATTTGAAGTGTTTTATACCCTCTAGCAGCCTTTAAAAGATTTCTTCATATAGATTATATGCATGTGAGTGCATTCATTTCTGGGAGTTTTATTTCTGGGGGGTGCTGCTGTAAGTGGGATGCTTTCTTCTGTTCACTTTTCCAGTTGCTATTTGTCCATAGGAAATCTGGGTGTTTTGGGGTGTGTTACTTCCGTACCTGATCCCACAGTGAAATCCTTTCCCATGTGCCACATTTTTCCATTGCCTCTCCTAAATTTTCCAGAGTAAGCATGATTATTTCACCCCTTTCTTTCTCCTTAACTCTCTTTTTTTCATTCACCTACTTCATCAGCTAGAAGCTCCCAAACACAATAATGGTGATAGAGGTCATTCTTTTGTCGCAGAGTCTCATGGAAAGTTCTCTTGCTTCCAACCATCACACATGATGTTGACTTTTGGCTTAATGAGTTTGTGTGTCTGTGTAATTTTATCATGTTAAAAAATATCCCTCATTCTAATTCAATTAAAGATTTAGTAATAACTGGCAAATTTTATCAAATGTCTTTCAGCATCTAGGATGACCATGACTTTTCTCCTTTAATATATTTTCAAATAAAGTAAATTAAAAGATGGCCTTTTTGTCTTTGAATGTACAAGTCCCACTTGGTTCTGGTGATTTCTCCTCTTAATGTCATGGTGTATTTTATTTGGGTTTTTTTTGCATTGAATTTTATGTAAGTGAAGTTGGTCGCTGGTTTTCTTTTATTGTGCTGTAATTGTTGGCTTTTGATATCAATGTTCTACAGGTCCCTGTTGAATCTGGAATTTTTCTAGGCCCTGGAACAGTTTAAATGGGAATTATCTTTAGGAATTAGCTTTCCTAAAGGCCTGGGTGACTTCAACTGGGAAACCCTCTGGTCTGCGGTTGGTCCCTCCCCTTCCCCCATTGTGGGGCTGGGGAGATGGTGGTATCTTTCTAACTTTCTAAATTCCTCTGGTACAGTTAGGAAGTTTCTCTTTTGGTAGGTTGGGGAGGAAAAATTTTCCCCTTCTGTACAAAGGTTCTTCTTGCTGGTCTAAGATTTAAATTGACGTGAGACCAATTAATAGGAGAGAAACAAATTTGCTTTCATATGCAAGTGAACCTCACATACGTGAGAGGTCCAAAGACAGAAAGGTAAAATGAGATGTCTATGCCACCCAGAGTTCAGGAATGAGAGGGGGCCTGGGGATTGAAGGGGGCATAGGTCAAGTCACAAGGCAATAAGCAGAGAAGGGGTTCAACATTTGCCCTGCCCACAGACAGGTCAGTCAGATAAAATTAATCTCTGGTAATAACCTGTCTTCTGGGGAAGACTCCAATTTGGATTCTTAAGGTAGTGTAGGGAGGGGCAGAGCATCTCTTGAGTAGCCCGCAGGGTCTCGATTGCTTCAGCTCATAGTAGTCACCACACCAAAGTGGCACATCTTGTGGAGACTAGTTCTGAACCCTTTGTTGATAACTTTCTTCCTCTCAGAAGATACCATTTCCTCGAGGTTTCTAAGTTTGCTTGCATAAACAGTCAGCCTTGTTTAAACAGATCCCATCTTGTTGTGATTAGCTTAACCTTACCAACCCCATGCCTCAGGTAAAGACAATATTTAGACTGACTTAAAGCTGCCATTTTTCTGTTTATTTATTTGTGAGAACATTCAGGAAATGATACCCGCTTCCAAGTGGGTCTTGGAGACATGGGCAAAGACATCAGGCCCCAGAGCCCCGGGGCAGCGCTAGCCGCTGGGGAGCATCCTCTGCCCTGAGCAGCCAAGGGCCGGGCTCCTCTCTGGGTAGAGGCAGAATGGGGGCCCCTAGTGCGACCTCGTTTCTACCCTCCTTCCCTGTGGAAGAACAGCCGAGAAGTGAGGTTAGGGTAAGAAGCACTGAGCTGGTCCTTCCCAAGGTGCGTGTTCCCTGGGCCAGTGTCATCCTCAGGTGGACACAGGCAAACATAAGCAGTTTTTTCTCTCCCCTTCTGTTGTAAAATGGGCTTCCCTAAGCAGCCACGGTTTAATTTGGTCATAGCCCCAGCAGGTGGCAAGAATGGGACTGAGGGAGGTGAAGGGCAGCAGAATATATGCCCCTTGGGCATAAAGATTCTTTTCGCTGCAAGCAACTGAGAAGGAGCAGAGCCAGGAAAGGCTGTCAGCCTAAAAGCAGGACTAGATCTGTCAAGGTGTCCCTCCTCCCTCCACACCCGGAAGGACAGGGAATCACTGGAGAGAACTCTAGACCCTTAGCAGCCCCAGAGGAATCCACATAACAAACCTGCTAAAAACGAGTCCTTATCGCCCATAAATGTCCCCATATATTTACTTTCCCACAATTTGCTGCCTCTAGAAGCTCAAAGTCCTTTTCCTTTGACTTGTCACTTCTCTAAAAAGGCATTGTCCTTTGCTACGATCCTAGGTGCACAAGCTCTAACCACCCGTTTGCATCAATCACCGCTGATTTCTCCCACGTGCGTGCTTGATGTGCACACCAATAGGCTCATTTTCCTCTTCTCAGTCTGTCTCATTTCCAGGACCCCAGCCAGAGAACCTAAGATGGTTAAGAGGGGAAAGATTATTTTTCCCTCCCTTAGCAAAATTTTCTTCTCAGAAATGAGTTGCGTGTTATCCTCCCTGAAGATAGAACTACAGCTTCATGTGGAAGTTTTGCCTGCCCCCCTCCCCAAGGCTGTCCCCACCTGCTCCCCTCCTCTTCCTCACTCACCTGTCTCCTCCTTCCCACTTGTCCTGGAGGCTCCTGTCCCTATAAGCATACACTGCTCCCAGCTCCTCCAGTTCCCCTGATTTCAGGAAAAAATTCCTTGAGCCTCTCATCTCCTTCCTTTTTTTAACTCCAGTAAAATACACATAACATTTGTATCTTAACCCCTTCAGTGGCATTACCAGCCCCTGCTAACCACCATTCTTTCTGTCTCCATGATTTTGACTTCTCTGGGTATCCCATGTAAGTGGAATCATACAGTATTCATCCTTTTGTATCTGGCTTATTTCTAGGTTTGCTCACCTTGTAGGATGCCTCAGACAGCCCTTCCTTTTTCAAGGCTGAGTAGTATTCCATTGTATGTATATGCACACTTTTTCTTTCCATTCATCCATTGATGAATACTTGGGTTTCTTCCACTTCCGTCCGTCTTCTTAGTTTTTAAAAATATCCAGGGCAAACAGCATCATAAATATTATAAAGAGATTTTTAAAAGAAAAATAACTACCTACAGTGTGATCACCCTTCCTCTGGGAACCATTTCTGTTTTCCTCTGTTCCTTACCCATTCTTATCTGAATGCAGTCCTCCTTAGTGAAGACTTCTATGTAGTCTTGTCTTCTGCTTTACTTGGAACCTAATCTTTTTTTCCCCCACATTCATACTTTGCGTCATGTTGGAACTCTTTGACAAATGAGTTCAAGAGAGTATATCAAATTAATATACCGCAACTTTACAAAATCATTTCCCTGTTAGCTGTCTATAATTTTTCATCCTACTGAATGATGAAATTATTTTGAAAATTTGTTTGGAATCGTTTCCCATCCCTCCCTCATTTTGGATAAAGTCACAGGAGTGGGCTTACTAGGCCAAAGGAATGAATATTTTAAAAAATACTTTTCAAACACTGTGGATGTACTAACGGAAACTGCTCTTCACAGAATTTGAGGGGATCCATTTTGCCTGCAGCCTCACCAGTTCTGGGTATTATTATTTCAATACTTATTTTTGCATGATAACAGATGAAGTTATAACTGCTATTATCATCACATGTAAGGGACACATCAAGGTGACCCTCCTGCCTCCACACCAGGAAGGACAGTGAATCACTGGAAAGAACTCTAGAGCCTTAGCAGCTCCAGAGGAATCCACCTAACAAACCTGCTAAAAACTAGTCCTTGTCGCCCATAAATTTCCCAGTAAAATTAAAATTTCCCCTAATGTTTGCTCCTCTGTCATTTCCCCTCTTCTGAATTGCCTGTTCCTATCTTTCACAATTCATCTCATGGAGACCCAAGTTTTAAAAAATTTATTTGTACTTGCTCTTGACATGCTATAGACATGAATATTTGTAGGCATTTTTAATGGAATCATTCCCTGTCTCATCTGCTTTTCTAACATCTGCACATGTGTGTGCACAACCACCCACATGCCCCAAATAGCAAAGTGTTGATGGCAAACCCACCTTGAGAAAGAACCATTTTTCCTTCCCTTTTGGGTCCCAGTGGTGCCCAGCCCACCGCGGTGTGTTCTTGGTAAGTGCCGGGTGGACAGAGTGTGGGAGCAGGTTGGGAAGTCTTGGGCAGTTTCCTGTGTGGATGGGAAATCCCTATCCACTAACCTGGTGCCGAAACCAACAGGTTGTGTGGTTGCAAACGGGTTGCATTCCAGTGATTTGCTTTCCACTGTGAACTGTCTCCTTCTCTCCTACTCCTGGGCTGAGTTCCCTGCAACAAGGCCTGGCACAGTGCTTCCAGTGGTTACAGGTGTGCTTCTGCTCACGGGGTATTTTAATGCATATTAGGAAAAAACAAGCACTACATATGATGGCATGGGACGGGTTAAAGTTCACTTGACTCCCTTAAAGTAAATGGCAGATTCTCTGTCCGGCACCCTTGAGAGGCAGGCAGGCTGTGAGGGCCAGCTGGCCGTCTGCGGGTTGGATGACCTTGTGTAAGTCCCCTGGGCTCTCTGAGCCTGCTTCCTCTATTACATGCATCATCCGTTTCTCATCAGGCTACTGTAAGGCGGAAGAAGAGAACAGACCTCCCTCAGAGAGCACTGCCTGGCCCCTGGGGTCTTCTGTTTGTAACCCAGGTAAGCAGGGCCCACGCTCAATAAATCAGAAGCCCCCTTCCCCGCCCTTCTCCCTCCAGGGTGGGAATGTGGGGACCGGCTTCCCCATTCCCATTTTTGTCTGACACCTTGCCCTTGCCTCTGGCATCTGGGCCCTGAGACTCAATGGAGAGAGGGCTTAAGGGGGCCCTGTACTGGTGGGCAGAGGTCACCCTGGGAGCCACCCAGGCCCCCCTGATGTCTCCCTCTCCAGTGGGCAGTTAGCCCCACCAACCTGGTGGGTGTGTTCTTGGACTCTGCCAGATTTATTTTTCAGTTGAAAACTCAAGGGACAAACGTGCCCCCCACCGAAAGGGAACCACTCTGATGGTGGTCTCCTCGGGGTCTGAGTGCCCAGCAGCCCATAGCACGTGTGTGTGGAACCTGGCCCTTGCAGAAGGAAGCCTTCTCAAAGCCCCCCGAACCAGCTGATTTGGTATACACCTCAGAGAGAAAGCAACCCCCCACTACCTCCACGCTTGTTGAGTAGGGAGTTGGGGGCCAGCAGTGCCCATCAGAACCTCATGCAGAGGGCAGGGGAAGTCAATCCCAAGCTGGGAAGACCCGCCAGGGTGTGGGGCTCATACAGTGGAGGCCTGAGAACAAGTTTCTTAGGCCAGAGCAGTTGCTGGAGTGGAGGACCCACTCTAGAGGTGGGACCCGCAGGCCAGACTGTCTCCTCGATGCCAGCACAGGTGTTGAAGAAGGCAGAGAATTATCCAGACCATTGTGGACTTTACTGTCCCCAGACATATTTAAATGCATTGACTAACAGCCCCTGTTTCCTGTATCTGGAGCAAGTGTGATCTCCGAGCTTCCTGGCATTTCGTGCTGGTTGTTCTGTCCCCGCCAAGAATCTTGAACTTGGCAAGTTGCTGCGATTGTGGTAGAAGGTGAAGGATGGCAGCATGGTTCTGGCTTATGAAAATCCTCAAACTGTAAAGAAAGAGAAGAGAAGGCTGTTTGCTGGGATTGTGCCCAGGGGCCCCAGTGCTCTGCGGCCCCAGTGGGGCCCTCGCTACAAGGACAGCTCCCCTCCAGAAGCAGGTGTGATCAGATGGGTCCCTACACCTGCAAGACACAGGACCAAGTCACCCCACCCCCCAGCCCCTAAGGGGAGGGCTGAACACAGGCAACAGGAAATTCAGGGGCCGAATCCTGAAGGGTGAAGAGAGGGTATCCATGTCATAAAGCAGCAGGGACATTCAGATGCTTCCAGAACATTTGGTGACCTCTGAATGATTTCTCTCCATTTTCAGAAAGAGGGAGCCTCACCCCTTGGATGGCAGCTCACACTGAAGCTTGGGCCTCTTCGCCTTAGGGCAGACCCTCCCTGTACTAGTCACCGTTACCAGGTGAGTTTTAGAAGCCCCTTCCTTCCCATTCTCTTGAGCTCATTTATTTTTCTGGTTTCGTGAATGGGATGGGATCTTCAATACGACATGCAATAGAAGCAGAGATAGAGTGTATTTTTGCTTGGTTGCTGGCATTGAAAGGAAAGCTTCTGAAGTCTCACCATCAGCTATGAAGTTCAAGGCTGTAAACCAAACACCTCAGGTTACCAGGTTAAGGAAGGTCCCTCCTATCCGTCATTTGCTAAGAGAATTTTAAAAGATAAAATATATGCATTTGAGAATTTTATTAAATACCTTTTCTGTCATCCATTGAGATTGTATATTTGGTTCTTTTTCAGATGTGATATCATACTTTAAATAAATTTGAAATCCATGCCAAAATTGACAGTCTGTGTCGGATAAATCAGTTCTGAATTCCTGAGGGTTTGTGTCTGTTGTGTGCCTACACGGGTTCTTGCTCCTAGAATTTTGTCTCCTTCAGTGTGTTCATTCTTCATAATGATGGTGTTTATAAGTACAGTTTTTGCTGTTGTAACAGCCTGCCTAGCTGGAGTAGGTCCTTAGTGAATGCTTTTCAATTTAAGAAATGTTTTGATTCTGGTAAAATACACGTAACGTAAAATTTACCATCTGAATCATACATAAGTACACCATGAAGTACTGTTGTGTACATTCACATTGCTGGGCAGCCATCACCAACATTCATCTCCAGAACCTTCTTCATCTTGCAAAACTAAAACTGTCCCCATTAAGCAACTCACCATGATCCCTTCCACCAGCCCCTGGAAACCAATATTATACTTTGTGTCTCTGAGTTTGGCTGCTCTTGCTACCTCACGTAAGTGCGATCACGCTGTGTTTGTCTCTCTGTGGCTGGCTTATTTCACTTAGCATAATGTCATCAAAGTTCTTCCACGTTGTAGCATGTGTCAGACTTTCCTTCCTTTATAAGGCTGGATAATATTCCATCGAATGTATATACACATTTTGCTTATCTGTTTTTACATCAG